>NW_026857479.1:0-61157 GCF_026571515.1 Ruditapes philippinarum | reverse complement strand
GTAATGATGCTGGTTTGATGGTTTCTACACAAACCATTCACTTCGTGCAACTGCAGCCACGCGCTTGTTCTCTGCTGGAGTTGATAAACAGTTGATATGGGAGAAGACAGGACATAGGTCTGACGCTATAAGAGGTTACAAGCGTACTTCGGAACAACAACAAGAGCTTGTTAGCAAAATTGTTCAAAGTGCCAAACGTCAAAAAGTTGATAATAGTTTAAAAAATGACAAAAGTTGTGAATTTTCTTTCGAAGGCAACGGCATGAAATTCAATTTCAAATTCTGACTATTGGTACTTATGTGATTTTTTTCTTGCGTTAAAGCGAGTTGTCTTATAAATGGAAAATTGCTTGTGAAATTCGTTCATGTGTTTTTTTTGTTACAATTCAATAACAAACAAACAACAAAAATATGATAAAACAAGATCAACAAGGAAAGGCGGCGTTCAATGAACGCAACCCCCATATGACCAGCACAAGAACCAATGGCAAGGAGCCCAGGCGGACCCCAAAAACATAAAAAGGACAGGGCAACGACACGTTAATCATTAAATGATAAATAATTTGTAACTGATTAGGAATTCAAAGAAAATAATAATAGGCCCACAAAGGGGAAGGGGACAGGAGACCGGGGGAAGGGGGGGGGGTTAATCAAAGAAATAAAAACTAGAGGCAATGGGGAAGATACTAACCGTAGACGAGAAAACAACAAGGGACACAAGCAAAAGTGTCATAAAAACAATATGAAACAACATAGACATACATCTGAGGAACACAGTGGGGCGCCGCCTTGGAACGGTCAGCAGCAATAATAATGACTGCTGGGGAGTTTAAACCGGTTAATGGTGCACCAAACCTCGCTCTTAGCCCCACGATGTTCCTATAAACGAGACAGTGTAAATAAAATGAATCCCCGCCAAGTGAAATTCTAACAGTTTTCATGGTTACAAAAGGTTAAATAAGTAAAACACTAAAATGATCATGTAGAAACATATAAAAGTAAACCCAATGACCATAACAAAAAGTACTCAATGTCCTAAAGGAAGACAGAGCAACAAGAAAATCACCTACAAGGGCCCGACGAAGCAAGGCAGAAGACGAACATTAAGACAATTCAGTCCCAAAGGGCTTTACGAACTATCCATCATAGAGTCTCCCACTTGTCCGTCAGATGCAATCAAAAGAGGAAAAAGCGTAGTGTCCAACTGTAAAAGGGTTGAACACTAAACATGCAGTATGTCTTAAAATAGTAGGGTCATAACCTCTTTTAATAAAACGTTTAATGATTTTAGTAAAAACAGCAGAAAAATTACCATGACCCAAAAATCTTACGAAGTTTGTAAACCACATCGCCATAAAAACCAGGCTGGCTAATCCCTTGTCGCAGAAGAGTTTTTAAATCACTATTGAATTTAGAAATTAAATCAAAGTTACGATTGTAAAATTTAGTAAAATATTCCGTAATTTATGATAGCGGTAGCCCTGTTTTAGAAGCTTGCTGGTAATAAAAAATATTCCGCTCGTTGAAATCCTTACGTTGCTACAAGCTCTAGCGAATCTAACTAACTGAGAAACATAAACCCCGTAAGATGTTGCATGGGGTACGTCTCCATCCAAATGTGGATAATTAACTATACAAAAGTCAAGTCATCTCTTTTATCATAAATTTTCGTGTGAATAGAATTGTTGTTGATATTTATATGAAGATCCAAAAATGATGTACTAAAATTTCAAGAGTTCGTTTTATTAAGTTGTAGTTCATGCGGATAAATGTCAGACACCATTTGATCAAAATAAGGATTATCTAAATTAAAAATATCATCAAGGTATCTGGAAGTATTATTAAATGCGCGACTATAACATCTTGTTGTTTCTCTTCAGAGAGACTCAACATAAAGTCTCTTTCATAGCAGTACAAAAACAAATCGGCGACCAGGGGTGCACAATTAGTACCCATTGGAATTCCTATGATCTGTTTAAATAGGGTATTACCAAACCTGACATAAATGTTGTCTAAAAGAAAAGAGAGTGCTCTACAAACTTCGTCACAGGTCCACATAGTATAATGTTTAACAATACCGTTAGTAAAAAAAGCTTTGTTAGAATTACATGCTAGAAAGGTAACTTTTTCCCGGCAAAAGTTTTCTGAATTAGGGAAATTAGTTTATCATTGATTAATTTATGTGGCAAAGTTGTATAAAGTGTAGAAAAATCGTATGTACTGACAGTTGAAGCTTGAAAGTTATTAATTTTAAATTTATCCAAGATTTCACCAGAATTTTTAATTGACCAAAAGAGATGTTTGCCTGTGTTTTCATAGACTTTATCACAATATCTAATAACATGTGTTTTAATGGCAGTCAAACAAGACGTCAATAAAATAGAAAGTTTATTTGTAGTGCAAGATGTAGAATTAGCAATAAATCTGGCTTTGTAAGGTTTTTTATGTAATTTAGGAATCCAATACATAATAGGAAGTTTGAGTTCTTTTTCATTAATTTGGACTTTAAGATTGGAAATATTAGTAATATGATTGTTTACAATGTCTTTTTCGGAGGCAGAGGTTTTAGAATACGCATTAGTGCTATTTAGTTCCTTATGCAAAACGTTAATGTAATGGATTCGTCAAACAATTATAATATTATTAGCCGCCTTGTCCGCTGGCACCAAAACAAATTTTGAATGAAAAGCTAGAATATCTTTTTTCAGATGTCTTAAAGTAAGTCTTGATTTAGGTGGCAAAAAGATGTTCATTTCCACGATAAAAATTAATACGTGAATCAATAATTTTAAAGATGTTACGTTTCCATGTAACTAGAGCATTACTATCCGCATTTTCACGGCGACACCATTTGACCGAAAAATCCTCTATAGATTCAGCAATCTGACCACGACAAGCATTAAAATCAATCTCAGAAGGAATTCTGTATTTAGGTCCTTTCAAGAATAAGTTACGAATTCTTTTGTCTGCAATTATATCAAAATTACCAGTGATTATATGGCCAAAATCTGAATTACAGAATTTAGAAGTATTGCAGTCTCAAGTTGTTGGAGTATTAGACTGAATATCTAAGTCAGAAACCACTTTGTTGTAATTAAATATGATATTTCTAACAGGTTTCTTATATTTATAGCAAATAATTGGTATCTCGGAGTTTTTGAAGTATAAAGGAACTGAATTAGTGACACGTTTATCACGAAAAATACTTGGTAAATCGATGAAATCGATACGTTTATTAAGAAAGGTTACTTTTAGGAAATGCCTGTTGTGGTCAGAAGTGTTGTCGATATGAGGTCTTAAGACGTGCTGAGTATAACTTTGAATAAGATAAGCTGCTGTATATAAAGGATCTGTTTGAATAACTATATTATCTGCCTCCGCGTCTAAGATTTTCAGAGATGATAATGAAAGGGAAGTAAGACGTGATAACATTGCATGTTTACCAGAGTTTTTAAGATAATATTTAAGTCGTTGACAGACAGGGTAATTTTAGATTTACGTTTGATGTTGCCATTTCTACGTACTCCGTGAGATCGGGATTTACGTTTACGAATATTCAGAATAGAAAATATATCAATGTTTGGATCTTTAGAGATGTTACCTTGTTGAAAAATATTGTCATTCAGGCCAAGTGGGAAAGGCGTTTGTAAGTTCTTGATCCATTTTAATTCTGCTAAGTGTCTAACTTTAACTTTAAAACTAGCAGAAGCATCAGAATCGTAAATTATTTGTTCCACTGGTTGAATTGAAACATTTTTAAATGAATGACCATCTTTACGAAAATGTTGATATAGAAAAGTTGTTAATTTTGTGCGATTTCTCATTTTATAAAAATGTTCACGGAATCGAATTTTAAGAGAACGTCCTGTCTGACCAACATACTGTATGCCACACCCAGGGGTGTTTCAAGTTAAAACATAAACAAAATGAGTTGCCTTTAAAAACAGCTTTCTTTTGTTTGCAGGTCAATTCATTCCACTGTCTAATATCGATATGTAACACGATTAATAGTAGACTAACACATTAATATTGGACGCCTACCTGTACTGTATTAAAAATACAGTACGGTCAGAACAAAGGAATGACGTCATAGTAGTAATTTAATTTTAGAAAATGCATTTTAAAATATTGCCGTAATGCTGTGCGTTATCAACATTCAGGTGTTACGTCGGGACTTGGTACCGCCGTAAGCGACCTTAGCTAGACTTGGACCATGTTATTCTACACCATGATAATGCTCCCGCACAACGGCTCACGACACAGAACTGGAAATGAGCCTGCTCGAGTTCAATCTTCTGCCACAACCAATCAATTAATAAATGTATGACACTTGAGATGATAATTAACATCTTGCATAATCTTGCAAATTAATCCGGATCACGACAGTAAGCCACATTGAATTCATCAGAGCACTGTTCAACCACCGCATCGTTCCTGGGCAGGCTATCAAGCAGTTTACCAGTACTAGTTGCCTTCACTTTCGCAAGGAACTGTAACTTATGTACATGCCAGATCAGAGGTTCAGTGCGAATGACCGTAGAAAGGTTTTCATGATTTATCACAACGAAAGTGACCTGCGTCGTTTGAATAAATAATAAAACTATTTTCTCTTTTAGTCACTTTTAACATGTCCTTACACAATGACTTATGTGCTCATCCTCAGTAACAATTTCTCTACCAGTACGTTCAGTAAGGCATCTCCAATTTGTTTATTTGTTGTCTATATGTTTGGAGTTCATTATTGACCTCTACACAAATGAGGTACTCTAGTTTCCTTTAATGTAAGAATCGAGCATTGGTTGTTCGGAAATTCTTATTCTTAGGATGACACAACCATTGTAGTGAATAGGAAAATACACAAAATATGAAGAAGTTTTAAGTTACTTAAATGAAAGTTTTTATATATTATACTTTTTATTTACACTTAACAGAAACACAGATTTTCGAGTACTTATATCTCAACAATTAAACACTGAATACTATAATTAAAATTTTTATAATGTAGTAAAAAATATCACAATCATAATAAACATTTTCTGTATCATGTTTCAATTCTTTTTACAGAATGATACGCTGATTAAAAAAGAGAATATTTATGGCCAAGTTGTTGTTGATTTACTGTCGGTCAGGTTTTAGTCGTAGCAACTTTGGGTTTTAACTGGTTAAGGAATACCTCGAGCACTTTAAAACATGTCTACAGTATAAAATATCATACAACATGTACATAGCCATTCTATATAAGAATAATGATAAAAGACAAGAGGATCATACACACAAGAAACTACATGTAACTAAAATCATATGTATTATGTTGTAAGAAAAGCTTAAATAAACATGAAAAAACAGGATCGGTTTCTTTAGTACAACCAACAAATTTCGTAATTTTTTTGCATAATATTCCTACATAAAATAATAACTAGTACCTGACCAGACTCGAATCAAGTGATGATTCAACATCAATATTCACTTTATGATTTCATTTCGTACATTGGCTTTTTAATTTTTATCAGGATGTTTATTTGAAATGTTGTTATAAAAGACTCTAATAGAATTTGTCTAGACAGGACAGTTCAGTTGAATTTTACTTAAAATCTTCTGTAATAAACTTGATTATTATTCGTAAATGTGTTTAAACATGCATCTTTACATTTAAATATTTAATAAGAGGGACTATCTCGCATATATTATAAAACCTAATCGGGTGTTATCAAGTATCCTGTAAATGTACTAGTCCTGTCATACTCTGAAAAATTGTAAGGAATACCGTAAATATCTACAACATCATTTTTATTCAGGTGAAACGTTCCAGACTGTGTTAACGGGGTCGCTCCATATTCAAACTTGTCGTCGTCATCATATGGGTCATACCACATGTACAAATGAACATAAGCATTGATCCTTAAATAAGCGGAAACCGAACCCAATTTAGCATAATAGCCCTTTGTTAGCGTTACAGAAAAATAATATAATCCAGGGACTTTACAAGTAAATTTCCCCGTTAAAGGGCTGTATGCATTGCCATAGTTAATGTATACTGATCTGAACACAAGGGTAGTTGTTGATGTTGAGCTTCTATCTAAGCTGTGTGCTGTAAATGCCACTTTTAACTCTGAAAAGAAATAGTTTTAATACAGTGAGTTACAAGATATAAAGATAAAGATATACATATATTTTACTTTATAGGAAGGATTAACGACTAGGTCATCAATATCTGTTATGTGTATCACGTGATACACATTATCAGGAAAGTCGTACAAACAATGTGCTTCATATCATAGAATACGAGTATACACTATAAACTCTTAGAAAATGATACTCCTAATGTTAAATTTTGATCTAACAAATATTACAGAGCATTCTCATTTTGACCATAAGATATGTCTAAAATAATGATGTTAGAATTTATTTTGAATTTAAAAGGAACTTTTGGAAATGTGAGCTTTTTATACATTTGTAGCCTCATACTTTCAATGTTTACCAAAAGAAAAAAAACTCTCATTTATTAATTATGTTTAAAAATATTTTTATTAAAAGTGAATTTATTTTAAGATATGGGTCAGTTTTAAAATAAGAAAAATGAAATGTAATAAAAAAAAATAAAATTTGAGTAAATAATTGCAATTCTAATATGCCATAAGAAATTAATGAATCTTCTGTTTCAAAAAATTCAACTATAAGGAACTAACTTCTGAATCGGAACTTTAATTAATTTTAATCCAGGTATAACAATAGAAAATTAAATCTAAGTAGATAATTAATCCTCTGAATAAGAAATAAAGTAGAGTTAGTTTATCAACTCTATAAAGAAAAACATATAAAAGAATGAATAATTAAACTTTTTAATCAAACAATTTAATACTTAGGTATCTTGAATATATACATGTGATTAAATTCCCTCAAAATTTAGATTTAAATCCAAATTAAATTCTTCCTCTGGATACAGATATCATAAATTCATACTATTTTTTAATTTAAATTAAAGCGTGATAACCTTCTGGATCAATTGTTTTAATCAAAGAATTATTGATTCTTTCTCATCAAAAATGTGATTTTTTAATCCAAGAAATGTAAAATTTCCTTGTAAAAAAAGTAAAAGTTAACAAGCGTTTTAACAAATATCTTCTGAATCAGAATGTTTCATATTATTGGTACGAAAGGGAATAATTATAGAAGTCAACCTAATTAAAATTGAATGCTCTGACTTAATGATTTTATAAATAAATATTAATGATCAAAATCAAATGCTTAAAAATAACAATTAAAGGTGAGACAAGTTTCAAAGTTATATTCAATAATCAATGACCTATGACTGACATTCATCTACAAAAAGGATATTTTTGCTGAGAATAAATCCTGTACAAGAATAATTAGGCAATTTCTTATCGGTGAATTTACTTTTAGAAATGTCCTAGTGTGTAAATCCCTCCTATTCAGCTCGATAGAATCCCACTCTTGGTCCTCTTTCTGGTACTTACAAATACTGGTTTCATTAAGAGAAGAAAGCAGTTATGTGAGTGTTATATATACAAATGTACTAATTAAATCTCCATACAAGTGTAAGAGATACGGACGATTTCGTAACATATGTCTGAAAATACGCATTAATTCCCAACACATGTGTTACAAATACGAAAACATTCCCCTCAATGTCAGAATTATACGCATGAATTTCCAACACACACGTTACAGGTACATACGGTTTTCCCACATATTTCTGAAAAATACGCATGCATTTCTAGCAAACATGTTTCAAATACGAACAAATTTCCCAAACATATCTGAAATATACACATGAATGTTCAACACACGTGTAACAAATACACATGATTTCTATGGAAGGGAAATCCGCAAGTATAGAAGGCTATTTAAGTAAAAATTCCGTTCAAGTAAATTACTTATTATTGGTTGTTAATTAAAATCCATTCATGTAAATGACTTACCCATTCATGTAAATGACTTATTCCTGCATGTACATTACATGGATTTTATGACAAATTTATATTCTATTATTCTTTGTCCGATTTCTATGTCCCATTTTCTTATATGTTTGTATGAAGTTATATATAATCAGCAGTAAAAAACATATAATTTTGTCGCACCATGTAACGCCGAAAATTAGTGAGAAACTATTATACATTTTATGTCCGAATCTGGAGTATTTAGCAACGTTAGGCCTGGCCGACACAGGATTCAATAGATGAAACCCAAAGATTGACATCCAATGTAATTTTTAAGAAAACATGTTGTTTCTATAATAATTCTCTCACTCATTACAAGTTATATATTATTGTATCATTATAAGATATATATTATTGTATATTAGGAAAAATAATGTCTTCTCTCTTAACCCTAAGGATAATGATCTTATAGTTATCTCGCTCATTGAGTTTTATATGATTCACTGCTCTCATCCATTAGGATAAATAATGACACCTCTGTCAATAGTTAGGATAACATATCTCTTACTATGTTTAAAGTGCTTTGCTCTCACCCATTATGTTTCAAAATGACATATCCTCTTTCAACCTATTTGCTGTCGCCCATTAGGAAAAATAATGACTTCTCTCTCATCACTAAGTATAATTATTCGATAATTTTCGCACTCATTAAGTGTTATATGATTCATTTCTCTCACCGATTAGGATAAAGAATGACATCTCTCTGAAGCTTAGGATACTTTAGTGATTGTTCTCTCAATCATTTTGTGTTTTATAGTGCTTTGCTCTCGCCCATTAGGAAAAATAATGACCTCTCTTATCACTTAGTATAATTATTCGATAATTTTTGCACTCATTAAGTGTTATATCACCGATTAGAATAAATAATGACATCTCTCTCAATCATTAGGATAATATACATGTGTATAACAATGCCCTCACTCATTATGTGTTTTATAGTGCTTTGCTCTCACCCATTATGCAGAATAATGACTTCTCTCTCAACCTTATGAATAATATATTGTAGTTCTCTCACTCATAATGTATTTTATAGGGAAAGTGCTAGCAAACTCACCAACTAAGACCAATAATTTAATCTTTTTCAAACCAATTACATTATAAAACGAGTTATTAGCATAAAAATGGTATTACACAAACATGAATTTATTTTGACGTGACGTCAAACATAGCGTAAAGACGTAACACTGTAGGTGCGTATATGAAAAATGTTACCTTTTCACTTCAAAAACAGTCTTTATCTTAGTTATTGATAAATAGAATAATATATTCCTGTAGGTTCACCATTGAATTTCGTTAATTCATTGAATGAATTAATACTATGCTTGCCAGAGTTTCGCGCACTGTAATTCCAATAAAATTAACTTACACTCACACAACATCCTCTATTTATGCCATGTTATCCAAACATTACTTATCCTAAAACCCGAGTCCTGAGATAACAGCCTGCTTCGGGCAGACTTACAATACAAAATTAGGTTGCAAAGTCTAAACTGCGCTCACTATCAGAGAAGCGGTCCTCTCTCAATTGTAAGGAAGTTACGCACATCTCAACCGTTTAGATTTAGATTGACCCTACGTGTTGAGCTAGTCAACCCTTGTAGAGGAACAATATAATCTTTTTGTATAACTTTGTCGTAAAGTCCCATAACATGCTAAATTCTAAATTTAAAATTGCAAATTGCCATTTTGATCTCTTAATTTCGAAAACTTAACTTTGAATTTTTGAAAAACATTATATGCTTTACTGACAGAAATATTGAATTAAATACAATGGATCGAAATGGACCGGAATTCATAAAAATGTTTCTTCGACTTGCCACAGAAATATAAATAACAAGAGAGCCATGATGGCCCTAGATCGCTCACCTGACTTATCAAACTCATCCAAACAATTACCTAGACAAGCATTCTGACCAAGTCTCATGACAGGTGAGTATTAATTGTGACCACTACAGTGTTAACAAGGATTATCCATATTTGAGCAGTGCGACCTAGTTTTTTACCCAGGTTACACATATTCAAACTTGACCTAGAAATCATCAAAACAAACTTTCAGACCAATTTCCAGGATACTTGGATCAAAACAGTAGCAACTAGAGTGTTAACAAGATTTTTCTATTTTTAGCTCCGGTGACCTAGTTTCACATGCGATTTCGAACTCATCCAAGCAATTACCTAGACAAGCATCCTGACCAAGTTTGATGATAATTGAGTCGAAAATGTGACCACTTGAATGTTAACAAGGTTTTTCCATATTTGGGCGTTGTGACCTTGTTTTTCATCCAAGATGACCCATGTTCGATCTTGACTTAGAAATCATCAAAACAAACTTTCAGACCAATTAACAGAATATTTCGATCACAACAGTAGTCACTAGAGTGTGAACAAGATTTTTCTATTTTTAGCTCCTGTGACCTAGTTTTTCATCCGAGATGTCTCATGTTCGATTTATTTCCAGCAATGACCTAGACAAGTTTCCTGACCAAGTTTGATGACAATTGAGTCAAAATTGTGACCACTAGAGTGTTAAGAAGGTTTTTCTATTTTTAGCTCCGGTGACGTACTTTTTCATCCGAGATGACCCATGTTCGAACTCATCCGAGCTATCACAGAGACAAGCATCTTGATCAAGTTTGATGATGATTGATGCAAAAATGTGTCCGCTAGAGTGTTAACAAGGTTTTTCTATTTTTAGCTCCGGTGACCTACTTTTTCATCCGAGATGACCCATGTTCAAACTCATCCGAGCTATCACCTAGACTAACATCTTGACAAAGTTTGATGATGACTGATGCAAAAATATGACCGCTAGAGTGTTAACAAGGTTTTTCTATTTTTAGCTCCGGTGACCTACTTTTTCATCCGAGATGACCCATATTCGAACTCATTTGAGCTATCACCCAGACAAGCATCTTGACCAAGTTTGATGATGATTGATTCAAAAATGTGACCACTAGAGTGTTAACAAGGTTTTTCTATTTTTAGCTACGGTGACCTACTTTTTCATCCGAGATGACCCATGTTCGAACTCATCCAAGCTATCAACTAGATAAGCATCCTGACCAAGTTTGATGATGATTGAGGCAAAAATGCGACCGCTAGAGTGTTCACAAGCAATTGTGGACGTACGACGTACGACGGACGACAGACGACGGACGACGGACATTCACCGATCCTAAAAGCTCACCCTGAGCAACCTCAGGTGAGCTAAAAAGGTAAAAATAACATATTTTTACAAAGTCCCACGTTTTCCATAAATAGAACAGGAAGTTTGTACACTGACTATTGGAAGTTAAATCAATTTCATTTTCGAGTTGTAAAATACATTTTAACAATTATTACGTTTTACACAACAAGTGTGATTTTATAAGAACAATTTACAAACGTGAACATTTAGTTAAGGAATTGGAACATAGAATAATTTATGTGGGACATTCACAGCTTAATTTACAATTTGTGTGTGAATTTACATACAAACAAATTGGTAAAAGGGGCACGGAAAATAGACAAAGGGACAAAGAATATTAAAATATAAATTTAAAATTGTATCAATGTATTTGTCATGTAAGAATAAGTAATTTAATGAAAGGTATGTATTTTTATGGCGGATATCCCCTTCCACAAATTTTTCTTTACAATTCTAAAAAATACGCACGAATTTTAAAAAAATAATATTCATTTTTAACCCTTCAATTCTAATATTGAAAGTCAACAATAAAGTTATCCTCATGAATTCGAGTCATCTACCTAAATTCCTTCAATGTTGCAACTTTGTAAAAAATATTGGACGTGAGTTATTTTTGTGATATCAACCTAAGCCCTTCTCGCTTCTTAAATTTGTCGATCAGGGTCGAGGACATTTCCATTTGAAATAAACTCAAATGACCCATAAACGATGTTAGAAAGTAGTAAAACTTTACACTTCATAGGCCTTAGTGCGTGCATTAAATGACAATTTTTTAAATGAAAATGATCATTCATTTGTGATTTATATTTGTAAGTTCGAAATAACCACTATATTTACTCCAGCGAATTATAAGAAAAACGACCCGCCATAAGAAGTGGTTACCGTAGTTGATTGATTGTATGAAGAAACGTTGACCTAGTTCTCGCTTAGAGTTTTACCAATGTCACGTCGTCCTAATGAGGCGTGGCTATTACATTCAGTTTACGCATGCGTCTTTCGTGACTTAATATTAAGTAAATATATTTGCCTGTCTATAAGATTAAGGATTAAGAAGGGCATTTTTTGAAAAGTGAAACAATTTCATTGGTCGGCTAATGATGTTGAACACTAACGCGATTTATGTCAGTAAAGAATATACATGTAATATACCTGCACACAGTTGTTTGTTGCAAGTTCTTATTTCGTCCGGACTTCCGTTACAATATCTTCCTAA
Source organism: Ruditapes philippinarum (assembly GCF_026571515.1). Classification (NCBI taxonomy): domain Eukaryota; kingdom Metazoa; phylum Mollusca; class Bivalvia; order Venerida; family Veneridae; genus Ruditapes; species Ruditapes philippinarum. The sequence goes on along the minus strand of NW_026857479.1, from coordinate 48,799 downwards.
TAAAGATGGTGTTGGGTTAGAACATGTCCTTAGACGACTTTGAATACCACCTCCACAACTGACACTGCAAGAACCCCAGTTTTCCCAACTTGACCACCCACCATCTAAAATATTAAGTTTATCAAATTATATAATAAGAGTTTGTTGCATTTCTCAAACATAAACTGCGCAGTTTAATGAGTAAGGAGTTAACAACAATATTATCAAATTAAATTAACACCTGAATTACACAAAAAAACTAACATTGTTTCACAGAAATTAAAATTTGCTTTATATGTAATATACCTGCACATGCATATTTGTTACACAATCTTGTTTGCTCCGAACTTCCGCCACAATTCCTTCCAGATAATGATGGTCTCGGGTTAGAACATGTTCTTAGCCGACTTTGAATTCCGCCTTCACAGCTCACGCTACAAGAACCCCAGTTTTCCCAACTTGACCACTTACCATCTATAAAAGTACATTACTTAAATCAATTCTACATTCCAAAATTACCTGTCTAAGAGACTGACACTCTAAAGTCAAAAAGGCAATTTAATAAAAGTAAAAAGTAAAGACGGAATAAATGCAAATGACAATGGATTGACGTCTTATATCCAAATGAAATGTTTCTTTGAAGATGTGATCTAGAATGAGGTAGGTATTTTTCTGAACAAGTGTATATGAAAATTGTGTAACTGCCCGAAGCGAAATTGAATCTCTTCAACATTTTAGTAAAAATACTTCGAACACAAGATTAATTTTTTTTGTATCTCAACATGGATTATCATTTTTTCACCTGTATTCTATAATTCAATTGTTAGTATAATAATAATTTCACTTTAAGAAGGACATCTTCCCTTTTCATTGATATGGCAGGACTTGTCTCGACAACGAATAAATGTACTATTTCACCTGCACAAGCACCAGGAAAACATAGTCTATCATCACGTGATTCTCCGAAACAATGGTCTCCATTTCGGCTAGGATAAGGGTTCGAGCAAGACCTATCTCGGCGTTGCATTCCGACGTCACATGAAACAGAACACGACCCCCACGATCCCCAATTGCTCCATATCCCGTGAACTGAAAAATAATATGGACAAAATATGATAAACAAGATCAACAAAGAAGGGCGGTGTCTAATGAACGCAACCCAAGTTAGACAATATATTTTCATGTTGTTTTGTCAGTTTATAGAAATACATGTATATATTTTACTTCCGGAGCATTAAGATATTTTCATAAGTTTTGCAAGATGGGTCAGTTATTCAATGTTCATAGTTTAATCTTAATAGCCATACAGTGCAGACGTGTTGTATTCATGTTATAAAATTAATACTATTAACATAATCATTTATGATATTGCAAACCTTCTAGTAAAGACCAATTCACTTTTATAAATATAGTTAAAGTTTGACGTTGCAAGACGCTTGCTACTGTCGAAATATAATTAATTCGGATACTAAGCCGTTAAAGGCATTTATCATTGCCGTTACATGGACAATGTTAAACGCACTTAACTGTCCAATTGATAAATGCACGTCCGGCTGCAAATTATACATGTATATTGGACATATATATGACGTTCACGTGGTATAAGTTAGAAGCAATGGTTATCATTCATATTGAATAATAGTGCAATATTCCGTTTACTGAACAACAATAACTTTAGATCTAACTTATGAGATACATGCATATGGGCATAAGCACCAATTTTAGTTTTTTCTGTTTGATTTTGACAAAAAACTTGTTATAATCTGTTAATGAAGATCAGCATTTTATATATTACCCATTACAAAATTCAAACAATTACATATATGACGAAGAAATGAAAGAACGAAACAGAAAAAAAACTAGCATGAATAAACATGCATTATATCATATATATCCACTTTATGATACTAACACTTTAATTTAGAGAAATAACACATTGTGATAATTCCATTATGTATGAAAATATTACGCACCAGGACACGGATCATTTTGACATTGTTTATTGTCTGTGTTATTTCCTATACAGTCAAGTCCACCATTTGCTGGTGCAGGATTCGTGCAAGTTCTAGTTTTCGTCTGGAAGCCTAAACTGCAAGTGACGTCACAACTTGACCACGATGACCAGGCACTCCACTGTCCATCAACTAATAATGATAGTATGACTTCTTAGAAATACATTTTCTTATAATGTTTTAAAGAAGGATATGGTACTGCAGTCAATTTAGGTCTAAATTTTACAACCTTTATGTTTGTTTGTTATTTGGAAATATGAAAAGAAAAATAAATGTTGTCATTATTCTTTCTTTCACATTTTAACCCATGCTAGGATTTTTGTACTTTATTTTAATTCCTGTACATTTGAAAAAAGGCAATCAACGAAGTGTTGTAGTTTGCAACTTTGCTGGAGAATTTAATATTTCGCGAGATCGAAGGTCGAGCGTGATACGCTGCGAGTAGCAAAATACGAGTACATGGCCTCAGAAGCCACTACAATTTTTGAGACAAAAAGTGGAATTCAAAAATGACAGATGAATACGTATTTAATGAGAAATAAACCACGCCCTTATTTATCGGTTCCCGTTTCAAAACGCTACGTAGTGCACAGCTTAGATAAGAGCCAACGAGAAAAATAGTCAGCAGTTCCAAATATGGTTTCGTATTTGTCACTGACATAAGACGGATTTTCCTATTCGTTGAATCATATAAGCGTTTCGTGATTTGCGTGTATGTTAGGGATAAAAGTTATAGCTATAAAATAAAATAGTATCTAGCTGGTTTAAAATCGTTATAGATCCAAATCAGGACTGTAATATAGTTATAATAAAGCTAAACATAAAATTACCTAATTGACACAGACCACAAAACTTTGGACAAACCAGTTTAGCTTGTTGGATGTCTTTACATACATGAAATATTGTATTTATACGTGCACAGTCAACTGTTTCATCGTCAATACACAATGTGGCTGAAATGGTAAATACCTTTATACAAGGGCTAGAAACCGTTTTAATAAGAGTAACATCAAATAGTGATTTATTTGATATCAATGTAATGACTTTTTGTAAGTTTGTGAAGCTTTAAAATGTTATCAAAATTATCAAAAGAATCATTGAAACATAAAAATAACAAGAGCCACCGCCGGGCGGGGGCAACGCTCGACTTTTTACTTTTTCTAAACGCAAACATAGAAAGGTTTAAACATATATTGACGTTTCCTTTTTATAAATTTAGTTGGTCTGTCTTGTCACATTAGTTTTGTTTATATATTTTGTATATATATGAATAGAAACATTAAGCATATTTCTAAAAATAGCAACAGTACGCAATTTCTTAAAATAGCAACATGACGCAATTTCTAAAAATAGAAAAAAATGACGCAATTTCTAAAAATAGAAAAAAATGACATAACTTCTAAAAATAAAAAAATGACGCAATTTCTAAAAATAGCAACAATGATGCAATTTCTAAAAATAGAAAAATTGACGCAATTTCTAAAAATAGAAAAAATGACGCAATTTCTAAAAATAGCAACAATGACGCAATTTCTAAAAATAGAAAAAAATGACACAATTTCTAAAAATAGAAAAAATGACGCAATTTCTAAAAATAGAAAAAAATGACGCAATTTCTAAAAATAGAAAAAATGACGCAATTTCTAAAAATAGCAACAATGACGCAATTTCTAAAAATAGAATATATTTGATATATATATATTTATTACCCTTCCAGATTTTTTCCGCCTTTTTGATTGGATATTGATCACCCGAAAGAAATTGATATAACCGAGCCAGACGGGTAATATACACACTAAATTTCCCCGTTTGGCACCCAACGTTGTAAACAATATGCGCTGAGGTGATGCGCGTACGGTTCGATTTAACGCGGTGAAAATTCCGATTTAAAAGCACTTTTTAACTGTCAAATGATAAATATTTACCAAAGAAGAGTAATGATACATATAACCATCAGTATCGAAAACAAATATGACCTTGTGAAAGCTTGATATTAATTACAAAAAAGTGCGCTCAACAGACTACTCCTTTTCTCTTGTTTACTTTCGTAAGGTACGGGAAAAATACGTCATGTATTTATGTGACGTCATGTTGGACGAAGATGTATCCTAAAGGGAATCTTATTTCGACGTTTCATTTAAAACAGCAATGATTTTTTAAAAAATCGTCTAAACTCGGCAGGGGAAGGGTAATAAAATTATTATTTTGGTTTTGGAGTGATATATGTGGATATATTACCTGCCAAGATAAAATATCACCCTCGCCTAACGGCTCGGGTGATATAAAATCTTAACAGGTAATATATCCACATATATCACTCCAAAACCAAAATAACATATAATATATATCTATATATATATATATATATATATATGCATATATATATTCAAAAAAAAAAAAATATATATATATATATATATATACATGTATATATGTATATATATATATTTGATATATATATATATATATAGATATATATATGTGTATATATATATATATGTATATATATATATTTGATATATAGATATATATATCTATATATATACACATGTATATCTATATATATACACATGTATATATATGTATATATATATATTTGATATATATATATATATCTATATATATATGCATATATATATTTAAAAAAAATAAAAAAAAATATATATATATATATATATATACATGTATATATATGTATATATATATATGAAATATATATATATATATCTATATATGTATATATAAATATGTATATATATATCTATATATATATATATATATATCTATAGATATATATGTATATATATATATATATATATATACACACATGTATATATATGTATATATATATATATTTGATATATATATACATATCTATATATATATATATATACATGCATATATATACATATATATATATATATATATATATATGTATATATAAATATGTATATATATATATATACATGTATATATGTATATATATATATTTGATATATATATATATATCTATATATATATATATATATATATATATTTGTAGATAGATATATATACACATGTATATATATGTATATATATATATATTTGATATATATATATATATATATATATATATATATATATATATATACATATATATATATACATATATATATATATATACATATACACACACACATTTATATAAATAGCAAAGTTACAGTCAGTTACTGCCAAAACAATGAATATTTCAATAATTTGACCTTCAAAGACAATGTCATTAATGAGTGAAGGTCAAGGTCTTTCGGTATATTTTCAACAGTTATCTTTGAAGATTATTATGTTCAAGTTTGAAGACAATCCATTCAAAAATAACAAAGTTACAGCCAATTATAGCCAAAAAAATGAAAATTTCAATAATCTGACCTTCAAAGTCAAGGTCATTGATGAGTGAAGGTCAAGGTCTGACTGGTTATTTTTAAGGGATATCCTTGAATATTATTATGTTCAAGTTTGAAGACAATCCATTCAAAAATAACAAAGTAACAGCCAATAACAGCACGAACAAGCAAAAATTGGACTTTTAACCTTGAAGGTCAAGGTCATTTATGGATGAAGGTCAAGATTAGTGTGGTCTACTGAAAGGTCTTGTCCCAAGGGTTGTTGTGGCCAAGTATGAAGACAATACACCAAGAAATAAAAAAGTTATGATCCAGGTACATGTTTTTGGACGGCAACGGCAACGGCAACGGCAACGCCGACCTGACTATAACAATACCTCTACTTTTTTTTTCAAAAAAAAAAAAGTCGAGCTAAAAACGGAATAAAGCGCTTGCTTCTCCTCGAGTCTGGCACTTACTCATGGTTAAAATACTTTATTATCGAAACAGTGACCATGAAATTACTTTTTATTTATATATATCCAATAGCCGCAAATTAAGGAACTTACGTTTCATGTGCTTGCACAAGTCGGAGTTACAACTGTCTGAAGAACAACACTCTAGACAATTTGACGTTTGACGTGACGTCACATCTCGTCCAATGATACCTACACTTGATATCCCACCACAATGCTGGAAAAACAAATCATCATAAAGTTACAACATCACCGTTATGATATGATTATTTGTTTAACTGTTTAATCAATGTAACGAATAGTGTAATTTTATTGTGAGATATGCATACCTTCTTGCTTATTTTATGTATTAAATTAATTATTCTCAAGCATTAAATATCATATACTGTTTTCACTAACCTAAATTTATTTGAATATATTCTGAATTTAAGTTCAACAAAAACGACAATTATATAATCACATTCGTCGTGACAATGCAAAACATCAACAACAATAACTACAAACTATCATTATCAAACAGTGACACTTCAGAGATATATTCTTAGCAAAATATATGGAAATGTAAAATTTACTCACTTGGTTATCAGCACATCCCATTTTATATATTCCTGCTGATACATTCAAGTAGCATACCTAAAAAAACATGGGAAGTTTTAATTTGCAACACGTGAAATGGCTAATGTATAGATGAATTTATTTTAAGCATAAACACGCATAGCTGAATTCATTTTTTTACATCATGAAAACGTATAGCTGAATTTATATATTACAGAAGAAACACGCATAGCTAGTTTTATTTTTTTACATGGACACGCATAGCTGAATTCTTTTTTTTTCTTACATGAACGTGTATGGCATATTTTTTTCTGAAATTATCACTTAGGTAATAGGTGTTTTTTGTAGCTACACATTCATTGCTGACTTGATACGTTTTGATACTGTTTTTCTATTTAGCAGATTTTCAATCTATTTCAAAAATACTGCTAAATTAAGACTTCTTTTTTGTCCCAAAGCCTCCGCCCACCCTGATTCATTATACAAGGATAACTCGATCCTGTATTTTATATCACAGGTCGTGCGATAGAACTTTTTTGAATCCGTTTTAATTCCAAGGTGATTGACATATACAGATAAGTGTAAAATTTTCATTATTCATAAACACACAAACACATATCACAATATCTTGTTTTCTCTCTGACTTATATCATAGTATATACATCTTACTACAAATTAAATGTTGGGTAAAGTGAGCATGTTATTTTGACCTTTCTATATTATTGAAAGATTTGATTCACATGTTGACAAATAAAACGTTAGATTGAGCGAGATAAGTATGCAAATTCTTACTACAAATTAAAGAAAACACAATAACATGTATCTCTGGTAAATAATGAAAGTACTCTTCGTTTTCGTTTTGTATTGTAATAAATATGTAATATTAACAAATTGTATCATTCATACCTGTGAATTTTGACATGATATCGTACTGTTGCAGGTTCGAGGGTCATCAATTTTCTGACAAGACAAGCAATTTAGGGAATCTAAATAGAGAAATGACTAATTAATAAAGAAAATGAAATGGTATTTCTAACAATAATTGTATCTATTAAAGAGCCGGAAGTGAATCCAAAATTTGTCAATAGATGTTTAAAAGTCATCCAGAAATTTCATATTTTAATCATACAATCGGAATCACTTAATATTTTTTTTCAAACACGGATGGATGAAACGTTACGAGTTTTTGCATTGATTTAATTTTAAACATGATATGAAGTAAATCAATGACAACAGTTAATATGTTTTCCAATTTGTAAAGGTATTCCCTTGCAATGTCTTAAAAAGCAAAGTCATAACATGTGAATGTTCAATGTCCTTGTCAAAAATTAATTGTCGTAATACAAAATGGCATAAAACATTAAATGTACTCACAACAAAATGTGAAATGCAAGCAAATCGCTACACAGAAAGCTACAAAGTCTGAAAAACAAAAGAATATTATCAATTTCATTGCTTGTTTATATTGAGAAAATAAGATATTTTCTAAATTACAAGTATTTTATCATGTTATAAACAAGATACGTACTTAATGCTTCCATTTGATGTCGAAACTGGAAAGCAAGCATTTGATCCGTCAATTTTAGTGTGTCTATTTTATATGAAAGGTCGAGTTTTTATGACGTGAGTAATTTTGTCCTTCACATAACAAGGGTCTTAATATTAAGGTAGTTAATTTTGAATATTTTGATGATGCCATTAGATTTTAAGTGCATTGTTTAAAGATCCTGTATGTTATAATTTAGGATGTAACCACATACAAGTGAAATTTTATATATGCATATCATAATGCTTCTAAAATTATTTCAAACATCGAAGGATATGTAAAATATGTACTGGAGATGTTTAAAGGCATTATATGTAATAAATAAAATATATGCATTCATTTATTATTGAAAAATTGGCTAAGGCTTTATAGAAAATAAATTTCTAATTACTTCCCTTTATTTTGGATGCAATGTAAATTTGGTATTATTTTTACAAATAATGCTTCATAAAACATACAGTATTGATAAATCATCATTTGAGCATAATGGCATCATATTTATGATATAAAACCATTAAAATTGAGTTACAGGATCTTTATGGAATAATATCCCAAAGCATTGATTTCATTGCTTAATTAAATCACTGTTTGTTGTTCGTATGGGTGACATTATGCCACGTGGGCGGTCGTTTTATAAGGAAGAAAATCAATCAAACTTTATTAAGATATAAGGTCACGGGCCCACACACACACACACACACACACACACGCACACACACGCACACACACGCACACACATACACACACACATAAATATATATATATATATAATGATGTAATATAAATATACATCAACAAATCAGACATAAGATATAATAGTAATACGTAAAACAAAATGACAACATTTATCATAGACTAATTATATAAACATAGACAAAAATGATCACGTTCTCTAAGCGATATCTATGAAAAAGTTGCTAATTTCTTAATAGTATCAATATCTTGAGTTGACATCAGATAATAATATTTTAAATATAATGGATATTTCCGGGAAAAAAACACTAATAAACGTTTGTCTTATATTAGACTAAATAGGACAAATAAGTACAAAATGGTACTCATTTTCTTGAACACATTCACAAAATTAGCAATATCTATAATCACGTTCAATACAACTATATCGCCCATTTCCTATCAATAAACAATGAGATGAAGATCGAAAATTTGCTAAAACACTTCTAAATGTTTTAATAATCAGACAATAAATATATTTTACAGGTATATAACATTTTTTTAATTGAGTATAATCCATCAATTTCACTTTTAATGAACAATTTGATATCCAATTTTGAATATATGAATATATGGTCTTTTCATCTATTGACATATACGGACAAAAATATTGGCTGGTCCACACATTGCATTTCCCAAATATATCCAAAACCGCTTTGGTACAAGTTAGTTCTAACAACAGTTACCCAATTTTATTACAAATATTATAAAAAATATCTTAACATATTTTAACAAATTTTAACATATCTAGAAGAAGGCATATTAATAGTACACATCCAATATTTCACAATAAGTTTATAAAACACTATATACATAGGGTAACGACCTAATTCCCCTAGAACTGAATCATAGCAAGCTGTTCTCTTTACATAAAGAAAACGTTTACAAATATATGTATGCATATCTTCAGTGCATGATATGTTACTTGTTCCCCATATTTCGCAGCCTTACAATATTTCTGGACTAACTTTAACATCATGTTCCAAATGTTATACATCCTAAATTATCTAACGAGCTCAAAATATGATTAAATACTTTCTTAGCTTTAATTGCCTTGTCCTCTTCCATTTTGTATAGACACAATCGATTAGTAAAATACAAACGTAAACATACATAAAAAAAGATTAAACTTATGAAAACCAATTTACTATATCAACATAAGAGAATAATGTGAAGAGTGTTCGAATTGTCGTTATTTCTTGTTTGTTGAGACTTTATTCATACCACTCTGTGTTTTGTTTATAATTGAGAACAAAGATGTTAGACTGGAAATAGAACATGTTTGAGGTAAAACTTATTTTCAATTTTAATTTTCAAATATATAAAGAAGAACCTTTAAATATTATCACGAACGGAACTACTACAAACTAATTAAATTAATCGTGACGGTTATATTCCTAATATTACTTTAACAAAGTCGTAAACTGTAACGGGAAAAAGAACATCTGCCTGATAAACTTAACTAACTGCCCTAACCTCGTACGTCAGTACTTTTAAAGCAATTACATTCAGTACCATCAATGAACTGATGGACTATTCGTTATTACCTTTTAGGACTAAAACTATGACAATAAAGAACAGTTCAAACATAATCAAATGTCCTAGTTTATAATAATGAAAAAAAGTTTTTGGAAACTAACCAGGTATTAGATGATTTTTATGGAAAACAAACAAAAAGTGATGTAAAAAGAACACAAAAAATTTAACATTTCGGAACTGGAACAAATGAGTCTATTTACACTTATAATTTCAACTTGACAGATAGACCCCGTTTTACTTGTTTATACCATGCATTATTGTTCAAAGGCAAATATTGTATGTAGTGTCGTAAGGAAAACTGATGGTTCGAGTCTCGCAGCATTTGTCAGTTTCATTCAACCATGCCACGGTTTATATACGAATGCTTTTCACAATTATGCAGGTTGTAGCTTCACATATGTTTGCGCAATACTTTGTACACAGGTTTAGGGGACAAACGTGTTAGCGGTTGACAACTGGGGACCGCCCAAAAAGAAACAGAAAGAAAAAACAAACTTGAAATTGAAATAGTAAGTGAGATAGACAAACTACTCGTGCAACTCATGCATTGACAACAAGCCTAAATGACCAAGGTGGACACATCACCTTGCATTTAAAGTTTCAAGATTTAATGACAAAATTGAGCAACATTGAACACAATCCCCTGGAAGGCCTGGTCCTTCTGGCAGTGTAATTTGTTTATATAACTAACATAACTGTATGAGTGAAGATACATAAAATTACTACTACTGCTACTACTACTACTACTACTACTACTATTATTATTATTATTATTATTATTATTATTATTATTATTATTATTATTATTATTATTATTATTAAAGATATTGAACAGACACAAAATAAAGCTTTTGTTAACATTTGGTATTTTAGTCTCATAATTCTTAGAATGCTTTTTATTAATTTGTTTGTACATAGATCAGACTTTCATCAACCTTGAATGGGCACAGATGATAAATGGGTTATGCACATCGTCTGAATGTTATAAACATTTGTATATCATTTTTTATGCATGTATTGCATATGTTTATATTTTCCTACACTTACTCCTTTCTATCGTATAATTTATATTACCAAACGTACATATCACGTTATTGTTCAGAACAAGACAGTATTACATTGATAGTGATCTTTTTTCACTCTTGAGAATTATTTGTTAACTGTGACTTAATTATGTCAAATATCGTCCGTATTTTGAGAATTTTAAAAACGGCTTTTACACAGAGAAGGAAAAAATGTGTGGGTTTGTGACAATAATAACCACTTTTTCAGCATTCCTCATTATAGGCTTACTTTTAAAAGCACCACTTTAAATAATGGTTTCTGTTTAGTTATGTAATATAACAATGACATTCTAAGATACACAAACTCTTTTTAAAGCAATATATACATTAATTTCCATCCTCGAATAGACATTCTACGTTAACTTGGGAGGCAAAATTTCAAAAAAATCAAAATATCAAAAACAAAGTGATTTATTAAAGAAATTGTCATTCGTATGTCTCGTCTTGAGAATTCATATTCTTCAATGGCAGCGAAATATTATTTCTTCCTTTAGGTTATCACTTTGATCTTCATTAATTTCCTAACAAAACGCTTATTCAAAACTTTCGGATTGCTGGTAAAAGGATAATTATTTTAAGACAAGAATGTTTTGACAAAATTAAAGATTAGTTAAAGCTTAACTTATGTTCATGTATGCGATACTGAAAAACGTCCAAAATACACACTGACCAATATCAAGTTTATCACCCTTTGTAATATGTGACGCGTTCAGACAAATATTTCACGCTATATACGAAACGTGTGAAATAAAAAGTGTCCATTTGATGGTGTATATAGTAGATGAATACCATTATCTGACAAGTTCTTATCTGTAAGGTCTGACAGATATAAATAAAACAATATTTCAGGCAAAGCAAGCAAAGACTGGCCTCCTTAAGAAACTGCAAACTGTTCTAATTTGTGAAAATACTAAAAAAAACCTTTTAACTACATTATCACTTAAGAGACATAAACAAAAATGAAAAAACAATAAAAAGAGAATGAAATAAAATAAACACTATATTGTGCATTATAATGACAAGCAAACATATTCACAGTGTGATATCCCAATTTCTCACTAACCAGATAGAAAAATCCGTAAATGTTACTAAAAATAGCGGTGTTGGAAAATCTTATCTCACATGGGCTGATCTCACACTCCGCGTGAGAACTTCTTTTCGTATTCCTACGCAACAACACAAGGGGAGTAATACAGCATAACTTAATAATGTAAACAAATAGGAGTTACTTCCCTTGTCATGATAGAAAGAACGCCAAACAAATAAGATGGAAAAAGTAAATTTTCGTGTTGGTGACACAGTAAATTGCGGTTTAAATGGTGGAAAGGGCAAAATATTTGATATAATACATCCACTTGGTACCCATGCTATGTATAAGGTACAACTATTCACTGGTGGTCAAATTTTGACACTGGCAAAACATGAACTGGTAAAAGGTCTTTCTGATGATTTCATGATGTTGAATTCTGACATGTACAGTCAAATTATTATTCCACACAATGGCAATTCAAATGCAATCATCCAGCCTGAATCTACATGCATTGATGGCTTGTTTGAATCTTCAATTCTAGACACTCTTGACAGCTCTGAACTGGACAACCTTTTGTTTGACATTTCTTCACCTCCCCCTGAAAAAAATAAATAAAACTGCTTTACTTAACCAGATTCCAAGCACAACTTCTACTACTGCAGAAACAGGATCTAAAATGCCAATTATTTCCAAAACACTTCAAAGTAACAGGTTTGCACCTCGATCCTGTTGAAATTGAGGACTATATTAAAGAGAATGAAAATGAACAAACAGGAAGAAAAACAATATCACATCAAAGACTCCTTGAATCATACCTTGTTGATGAAAATGAAAATCGCAAAATTCATGAAATGAATTGAAATGAATTGCTAATGAGCTCAATCTGTATCTTTGTCAGTTCATTGTCAGTGTACGCCAAAAGAATGGGGATGAATATGAACCAGTCACACTACGTAGTATGATCAGCAGTTTTGAAAGATATCTGAAATGACACAATTATCGAATAAGTTTAGTTAATGGGTATGAATTTGGAAAGCTTCGTGAAGTATTAAAGTGTAAACAAAAAGACTTAAAAAAACAAGGCCGTGGCAATAAACCAAAAGCAGCAGACACAATCAATGATGACGAAATAGAATTTCTGTACACCTCAGGACAGTTGGGTACTTCTTCCCCAGCTGCACTTATCAACACTCTTTGGCTGAACAACACTCTACATTTTGGAATGAGAGGTGGTGGCAGTGAACACAGACAGCTATGTTGGGGTGATATTACCCTTTGCTTTGACAGTGATCTTGGTATGTCAAGTCAATATTTTATTTATAATTTTTTTTATATGTATAACATCGAATATAAATAACAGTTTAAATTTATTACCGGGTGTAATTAAATAATTTAAAACAAAACATTATTTACTGAAAAAGACCTTCAACTATGAAGAGCAATGAAAGTCCTTTTTATCTATCTATAGTGACAAATAATGACAATCCTACATACAATGAAAGATGGTTTCTTTCACAACCAATAGGAGTTAACAAATTAATCCGACTGCTTAAAAGTATGGCAGAGAAAGCAAACCTACCTGATCTCCAATTCAAGCGCCTCTCAAACACAAGTGTCGAAATACACTTGTGTCAGAAACTTCTGGACAGCAATGTACCAGATACCCATGCTGTACACGTCACTGGACACAAAAATCCACAATCTCTTAACAATTACAGGACTCTTTCCAACAGGCAACAGCATTCTATGTCTAGGATTCTATCTACCACTCGGCCAGACAAGGAGAACATCACTAGACCAAATGAAATTGCTCATGTACAACAGATTTCTCAAACATGTAATCAGTCCCTTGAAGTTTAAAGCTCCATGAATATTGATACAAACTTGGCCATGCGTTCTGTATTCAGTCACTCAAACATATACGGTGGAACATTCAACATTAATCTTCACATAGAACAACCCAAACGCCAACGTCTTGAATAAAACTGACAAAATATTAATCAACTGTTGCATGTTGTTGACAGTTCCCAGTTCATGGACAGCACGTGTTACTAAAAATAGCCTTTTCAAATTTGACCTCATTTCATCTGTTCATCGCATTATTCATCTAATACTACATAAACGACTCTCTCTCCATTTATTTAATCTTTTTTGTAATCATTAATTGTTCAGCGTGTTAATTCCTTGTTATTTAATAAAATTGAATAGTTCAACAAATTTGTTTCACTTTTAATAAGTTACTAAAAATAGCACTTTCGAATTTATCACATTTCATCGCATTTTTCATAGAACAAATCCATGACTCATACTTTTCATCGTAGATTTGCATTTTTCAGTAATCATTTTATTGTTTTGTGATTAATTTATCGCAAATTAAATCCATCTGAATGTTGTTTTTACTCATTTTCACGCACAGTTGCATGCAATCTTCGTGTTGAATTTTTGTGTATTGAGAACGAGGCTGTAAAACGGCCAATAATGTGATTGCGCATAAAAAAGTAGTTACCACTTAAAATTGTTTTTTCTTATATTTTTAGACCAGGTTAGTGAGAAAAATCCCAACCCTCGGGCAATCGGTTCCGATCGGGTTGGGATTTCCCTATCCTCTATCTAGCCCAATGATAGATTCTATTATTATCAATTAAAGCCTAATACATAGTTTCTCATTTTCAAAAACAACTACTAAGATAATCTGCTTCTGTATTATCTCCCATTCCCAACGATATGTAAGATAGTGAGAAGTAATATTTTTATCTGAAAAAAAAAATCTTTCACATTTAATGCAACATTACGCAATAATTGCTTTTTATGCCATTTTTCGAAAATGAGCTTTTTATTTTTTTGTTAACTTCATATATAACTTTTGATTTATCATGTTAATCAAACACATGAGTCTGCATCAGACAATAAACATAGTCATATTTTCTCAACCTGTAGCTTAATAAATCTTTCAGAACTTCCAAGTTCCGGCTATTTCACTATTGAGTGTGTTTTCAATGAAACCACCAAAACCTAATTCAGTAGAGCCAAAAAAAGACTTTGACCTACTCGAAAGATCCAGCTCATACACTTAAGTTCCAGCAACATGCGTATCAACAGTGACGTAATCATGTTTCTCAAAATTTGCATCTAGATCATACGTATTCAAATGTCTCAAATTTTCCTCCAAAATATCATTTTAACAACGCCTTGTTTCTTGAACTGGAACGTCTTATCCTACTCTGGAAGCCACACAGTCATACAATGACATTAACCATAATCATAATCTGTATTGAAATGAGTTGGCCTACAAAACAGGCAATTTGTCTCACAGATACAATGACATTAGCTTTTCAAACCTTACTTATCAGTTCGTCAAGTAACTTTTCTGTGTTACAGATTCTATCTTTAGTATCTTGTATATTAGTCTGCATATCAAGGCTAAAGGCTTCATATAATTTATTTTATATTTCAGATGTAGTAAAGTAACAACTCTGTTTTGTGATAATTGTTCTTAATTGCTGCTAATAACGTCTCTTGTCCGTGACTGAGTGGTTAAGGTCGTTGACTTCAAACCACGTGCCCCCACCGCTGTGGTTTCGACTCCCCGACAAGGACTTTGAACTCTTTCATGTGAGGAAGCTATCCAGCTAGCTTACGGAACGTCGGATGTTCTACTCAGGTGCCCGTTCGTGCCTGAATTAATGCAAGGAAGGGCACATGAGGTCTTCCTCTACAAGTAAAGCTGGAACGTCGCCAAATGACCTATACTGTGTCGGTGTGACGTAAAACCCAAACAAACAAACAAACTAAATTCATATGTTCAACTCGAATACTATTCAGTCACTGCTAATACAAATTATTTACCTAAGCTTTAGTTACCTCTAATAAAATTCAGCCATACCTAATACAATTCAGTCAGCTCTTATACAATTCAGTAAACACCATAAAATTCTGTCACCTATTATAGTAGTATTGTATTACAATATAGTTACATCTAATTTAATCGACTATTTGTTCGAACTCAGTTTCATTCGCTCTACTGGGACTTTCAGAACTAAGTCTTGTGAACAATCAGACAAAGTTGTTTTCTATCTATTTAGAATAATCGTTTTGTTGTATTATTTGTTTTAAGGTGACTGACTTCAAACTATTTGCACCTCGGGGATGTTACGGAACGTCGGTGGTTCTATTTAGGTTTCCAATAATGCACGGAAGGGCACCATAGGTCTATCTCCATTGGTAAAATTTGAAAGTCACCTTTATAGTGTTGGTGCGACGTAAACTTTAACCAGAAATAAATTGTTTTTGTTTGTTTATTTGTTTTTTGGTCTTGTTTGTGTTATCGTTCTTTTATATGTGAGGAGGGTTTTTTTGACTTCTGAAAGTAAACTGGGGTTAACTTGTTTTCGTATTTATAAGGATCCAACAATTGTTAAAATTTGAAATGGAGTGACATCAGGATGAAATCATCCTTCGAATGCAAAGAGAAAGCAAACTGAAATATTGTAAAAGTTTTAATAAAATGTTTTGATTTTTCTAAAGAGAACAACTTACAGCTGAACAATGTGAACTATGATAGAACATATTTTATTTCATGCTTTCCAGTGTTTTATTGTAATATATCAGATAATTATATTCTGATATACCACTAGTGAAATTATTAACATATAATTTTCATTGTAGCTGGACTATATCTGAATGCGGATGAAAAGAATATCATAGCTAAATTAAAGGAATAACGGGTAAAAATAAAAAAAGTTTTTGCTTCTTTATTTAAAGAAAGTTGATGTCATCATAAATCATTTTAAAAATGTAACAAAATTAGAGAAATTTAACAGAACTATATTTCAAACATGATGGTGTGATGTCATGATGTGATGACATCATAAAGAATAATGCGCGACGTTACGCGGCAAAATCAATAAAAGTGCTCAAAAGCAATCACTTAAAAGCATGAAATAAAAAGAAAATTTATTTGTTTTACATCTGAGAATCAAATATATTTCATTCGTGAACACCAGCTTTTTTATTTTCACTCGTGGCTGTGCCACTTGTAAAAATATTGCATCTGGTGTGCACTCAGTGAAATATATTTCATTCATACATGCAAAACAAACAAAATAGAGAAAATAAGAATCCATAAAGAAAGACCAACACGACAAAAATTGAAAATGTTGCAGACTCGGTTTGATTGAGCCTGTTCATGGACGGTACTGTCAAGTGCAAACCACCGACCACGCCTACCAGCACCGGCCCAAGCAGAATTCAACATTTAAACATGAAATGGTAAAATTTAGAAATTAGAAACATCCGTAGATATGTTCATATATGTTCAAATATCCTATATATAATCTAGTGATTATAATGAAGGAATAATAAAAAAAAATCTTAACAATAAATATTTAATGGAAAAATAGCATTAAAGTTTCTGAACAGTTTATAGTATAAATAATATAACAGCAAACCTTATATGTAAATAATATAATGAAATAAATAACTATTTAACTCATTCATTTGATTGTTTTGCAAGATAACGTGTGTCATGTTTTATGCGTGTGTCTTTGTAAATAAGATTTTAATTCTGCCATCCTTAAATACTACGTATTGGAAACTATTGTAGCTGCGACTTAGATATCTTAACTTTTATAACATGAATAATTTCCAGTCGTAGTGTTTATCAGGAACTTATTTTAACTCAGTTTATTAAATTTATGGAGTAGAAACAAGGCGATACACATACCTCATACTAAGAGTAAGAAGTATCTCTTATGTTCTTTTTGTACTTGGAAAGGTTACTGCTAAAATTTGTAGAGCATAGTTACATCAGTAACTTTCCTTTTGTCACCCACCAGAGCGTATTGTGTTATTGATAATTTTACATAAAACATAGCTTTATTTATTAGTTAAAAAGAAACAACTAAATTTTTTTGGAACGTACAATATTGATGAATCTTCATTTAAGCATACTACTTATCATATAAAACCATAAATATTTGAGTTACAGGATCTTGTAAATGGCTGCTATGAAGTGACTGGGTCCTATGGAAACTAAGCTTTCGCTTCTTTAGATTTAGAGAATTTTTTTTTTAAAGAAAGAAAGTTTTTACCATATATATAAAAGGAAAATCAATGTTCCCCGGGCAGGGCCAATTTTGACATGAGGGCTATAATTAAAAAAAAATTGTACAGGTCCCCTGTACAAGTCATAAGAGCATCAGGACATGACTGCAGTTTAAAATGCATTTACAGAAATTACACAATGTAATTATAGCAGGATAATTACAACTTACGGATAGCTTAGACTTTTCAGCAATTAATGTAGTCAAGATGTGTATTTCTGCATGCACAATGGTAAATTATAGTATTTACGACTGAAGCTACTTGCTTGTTGATACAATTAAAATATAAAGTTTGTAATATCATATGTGGGTGGTGGTGTTTGTAGTTGTCATTCCAGATCACGGCAGTAAGCCACATTTAATTCACAAGAGCACAGTTCAACCACGCATCGTTCCTGGGCAATCTGTCAAGCAACTTACAAGTACTAGTTTCCCTCACATTCGCAAGAAACTGAAACTTCTGTAGCTCTTTCGGATTTTTACATGAAGCTTTTACACATGTTATAAATTTTTAGTATATGTATATAATGAAAATAAATAAAAAAACCCGTGTCGGGCCAATTTTGACACAATGGCTATAATTGGAAGAAATTTTTGGAGTTTTAGTAGATAATGTTACATTCAAAATATCTTAGCTCTAGGCCTTACACTTTCAGAGGAGAAGATTTTTAAAGATTTCATTTCAAAAATCTACTTTAAGCCCTCCTGACTCCGATGTTCCATTGAGCAGAATCATTTGATCAATTCTTATAGAGCTTCATGCTAGGAACATCCCAGTAAATGTCATCTCATTTGGCTACGTGGTTTTTGAGAAGTATAAATCATTCACGACGGACGCACGGACACATTGACGCACAAACGCACTGGCGGACGATGGACAAATTGTGATCACAAAAGCTCACCTTGCGCACATTGTGCTCATGTGAGCTACAAATAGTTCACATTTATCGCTACTCTTGTCCGGTAACAAACATCTAACACACGGTAGGATTTAGTTGTACAACACTATATCAAGATATGATGTACTATTTTCAAAGCAATACAACACAAGAACCACATTAAAACTATAATGTAAGAATCATCAGATTTCCCTCCAAAAGCAATTCTTTCCTAATGTATCTCGTTCAAAATTTATTCGTTATCATTACCGTAATATATGCAAATGTTTTAATTTTGAAAACTGTCACCTGTCATCGTGAGAAGTCTTAAGAGATAGAACATGTCCTTTCCTGTATTAAGTATTTAGTTGTACGAATTCAAGAAATATAAGTAATCTCACATTGAGACTTTCTAAGTTTTTTAATTGTACTTCAAATTCAAATCGTCTGTTGAGGCCTTTACATTCCCTTAAACCATTACATTAACATTATTTAATTCATGTTTGATCTTTTTAAAGAAGTAAAAATGTATTTATTTCCTGGAGCATAGTGTTTTTTAAGCAATTTTACGACACAAAATTTCTCTTACTGGGCTTGGTACATTTTTTGTACAAATGAATGTAAGATTTACATCTATAGCTGAAAAATTATCTAAGAAATAAAAATCCAACTAAGCAACTTATCTATTATACACGAATGATTAAGATGAAAAATAAGTCACTAAGTTATAAGGTCAAACATAGTAAAATTAACATGATTTATGTTCGGACTTAGTCTTGAATAACAATAAGTCCTAAGTCTGCACCAAAATCAAAAACAATATATATTATAATATATAATACAATATATAATACACTTCATGAAGATTTTTTCTTTCTTTTGTAAGACTGACAAAAAACCTGAAAATTTGAAGTTGACCTTAAATCTTTTTTATATTTCTAACTAGTATATAATGGAAAATCTTGTATAGGTGATTGTTCACCAGTTAACATTTACAAACTTAAATTAATCAAGAAGGTACATTAAGTAAATGGTAATTTACGGCCATGTATATATTTTAAGTAAATACGGTTTTTGAAGTAAAAACTTCTAGAATGTAAAACGAAAATGTCGCGTGAAATTATTCAATTATCATCATTTTAGAAAAAGTCAAAAACGATAATATGAGTTTGCCTAGACAGAACAATTCAGATATTTTTTACATCAATTTTTTAATAATTATACGTGCACGTGTTCAAACGTTGATCTTTAATTTTAGTCATTTAATGAGGATGAAATATCTCACAAATAATATGATTGCTTATCAGGTCTTATCAAGTATCCTGTAAATGAGGAAGCCCGGTGACCAATGAATTCGTTTGGAGTACCGTAAATAAATACGAAATCATACTTGTCCAAATGAAAAGTTCCAGAATGTGTTAAAGGGGTCTGATAGTTAGATTTGTTGAAGAAATCAGAATCACGACATACTGTTAGAATAAAATCACAATTGATCCTTATAAATGCGGCAAAAATGTACAGTTCATCTCTACTGTTCGTTATTAGCGTTACAGAGAAATAATATAGCCCGGGGACTTTACATGTAAATTTCCCCGTTGATGGGTCGTATGCATGCCCGTAGTTGATATATGTTTCCGGGAACAAAAAGTTTGTACTTGAATTTGAGCTTGTATTTAGGCTGTATGCTGTAAATGCCACCTTAAATTCTGGAAGTAAAAAAAAAAAGACGCAACAAAAACCAAAAAAAAAAAAAAAAAAAAAAAAAAAAAAAAAAACAACAACA
Source organism: Ruditapes philippinarum (assembly GCF_026571515.1). Taxonomy (NCBI): domain Eukaryota; kingdom Metazoa; phylum Mollusca; class Bivalvia; order Venerida; family Veneridae; genus Ruditapes; species Ruditapes philippinarum. Next base: position 27,742 of record NW_026857479.1, on the reverse strand, counting down.
ACAACAACAATGCTGTGTGCTACAAAACTATTACACAATAGATACATTTTAATCCAATATCTTTGTAAATTTAAAGAAGTTATTTACACAAAAGCGTTTAAAGTAATATTTCATTCAATTAATCATCAAAACAATTGATAATATAATGAAAACAAAGGAAGTGTTAAGGTATTTGCACTGGTATTTCCTTTTAAATCAATGATGCGTCAATGTTTTTATAATATGATGAGACACATCAAGTGAGTCATCAAATAGGGGAGCGGTGGCCTTGTGGTTAAGGTGTTTACCTCTCAACCCAGAGATCATGGGTTCGAGCCCTACTATTTGTGTGAATTTATCTAAATTGAGCGGGGAATTCGTTCGAAATTTTCACTTATGTGACAATGCTCATTTCTGTGTCATGTAGAGTGTATGTATTATATACATGCACACTGTTGTTTGTTACAAGTTCTTGTCTCGTCGGGACTTCCATCACAATATTTTCCTAATACAGATGGTCTCGGGTAAGTACCCAATAAAGATGGTCTCGGGTTAGAACATGTTCTTAGTCGACTTTGAATTCCACCTCCACATTCCTCACTACAGAGTCCCAAGTTTTCCCAAGTTGACCATCCACCATCTAAAAGGGAAAACACTGTAAAGAAGTTTTTATGTCATAAAGTTTTTTATTCATGCATATTATAAACGAAATATTAATAAGTAAAATGCATTTACCTGGTGGTTACTGGGACATATTTAAATGAAATAATTTGTTGACCTGTCAGTTTCTTTGAAGCAAGAATTTTAGAAAACACAATGCTAGAAATACCTTTGTTGCAGGTAAACGGCGAAGAAAATATGCATAAACAAAACAGTCACGTGAGCACGCTCCGTTGTTTTTTTATATGGATTACTCAGGAAACTTCACTGTCATATGACATCACATTAGCATGTAACAAGCGTGCCAAAATGGTTTCCTCTCGACAGTACAGTGCTTTATTAACGTCTGTACTACCGACACTTTTCACTTCAGCTTCTATTGTGCCAATTATGTTGCTTTTAGTTGTTGAAAGCCCGTCATATTCTGTCAACAAAATACCACATTATTATATCCGCATACAAGCTTCTTAACTCGGAAAACTATCCTATGTATGCTGCCAAAATATAATTAATACCGTTAAACAAGAGAACAGTGCTGGTCTATGTATCATTCACCTGACTTAAGAAGAATTTGTAATAGAAAAACCAACATCCCCCGTCTCGGGGAAGTTTTATATGAAGCATAAAATTGTGCTATTTCAAAATATTGAGGTATGGATCTCAGGACATTCAGTCCAAAATTATGATCAATGCTAGATCTGAAAATGCAACAATAAATTTATACGAGAAATAAAATGAAACACGGACTTTAAAAATGTATCATGTTAAGCTTTGACTTATAAGTGTGACTTTGACCTTGTATGAAGGGGTGCAGGTGTTGTGCATGACATATCATCTTGTTATTGTTACTATTTGTGCCAAGTATTTTCAAATCGCTTGAACATTGAAGAAGTTATAGATCGGACATAAAATTTACCCTATAACCGACTATGTTAATTCTTGACCCCTAAGCATGACCTTAGAAGTAGAGACCCATGCTTTGCGACTCACATATCGTCTTATTATTGTGATAATTTGTGCAAAGTATTTTTAAAATCCCTTGATCTATGAAAAAGTTATGGACTGGACACAAATTATACCCTAAAAAACACACTATGTAAATTTTTCATCTCTTAGTGTGACCTTGACCTTGAAGGTAGGGACACAGGTGCTACGCATATCATCTTATCATTGTGACATTTTGTATCAAGTATTTTCAAAATCCCTTGATCTATAAAAAAAGTTATGGACGGGACACAAAATATACCATATAACAGACTCTGTAAACCTTTGACTCCTAAGTGTGACTTTGACCTTGTATGTAGGGGTGCAGGTTTCATACTTGTCATATCGTTTAATTATTGTGACTATTTGTGCCAAGTTTTTTCAAAATTCCTTCACCTATGAAGATGTTCTAAATCGGACACAAAAAGTATTCTATAACGGACTATGTTAATTTTTGACCTGTTAAGTGTGACCTTGACCTTGGAGGTACGGATACAGGTGTTGAACATAACACATCGTCTTATTATAGAGACTATTTGTGCCAAGAATTTCCAAAATCCTTTGATCTATGAAAAAGTTGGACTGGACACAAAATATACCCTATAACAGACCATGTTAATCTTTGACCTCCAAGTGTGACCTTGACCTTAGAGGTCGGTGACCTGTTGTTGCATATGACACATTGACTCATTATTGTGAACAATTAAGGCAAGTATTTACAAAATCCCTTCAAAGATAAAAAGTTATGGACCGGACACGACATAAACCCCCAAACCGACAATATTGACCTTGAATGAGCAAGTGCGAGGTAGTTATTTCAAATTCCTTTCATAAATGATAAAGTTAGGGACAGGACACGAAAATTTAACGGACGGAAGAACAATCGGACGGAGCCTATTTCTATTTCTCCCTTTTTTCTTCGAAAAGTCGGGGGTCAAAAAAGCTGTAAAATTAATGATTATTTGATATTTTCAGAAAAGCAGTTATTTAGTCAAATACAAGTATTCATCTGAATAATATACAGGTAAAATGCGAGAGGTTGCTAATGAATGTTCATTGGTGCTATGGAAAATCAACGTTTGATACGGAAGTCAATGTTTGCTATGGAAGTTACATTTGTGGCTGAGAGAGATCAATGGCCTCTATGGAATTCAGTGTTTTATACATAAAAGTCAAAGGTCGCTATCGAAGTTACAAAACTGCACGTGTAAATATTTTTCCTAGCTTTTGCGATCTATAAATGCAGTGGACCGAAACCATTTGGTGAAACTTAGTAGAGCTTTATGCAAGATATTTTTTTCTGCTTAGTTTAATACAAATGGCGTTGTGGCTACATAAGAGATGCCATTTGAATGAAATGTGGAGAACAACGGACGGACGACATAAAGACAACCATACTCGAGCTAGGAAGTTAAATGCTCATGAATAAGTAAGCCCTCAAAATACTGTTTTTGTACTTCTCGAAAGTATTTGTCGTTTGGTGCCTGTTTGAGTTACCAAAATTATATTTAGCCGAACCCTCAAACAATAACCATTTGTAACGACTAAAGTGAAACAACTATTTTGTATGGAAGTGTGGAAACCAATTGAAAATAGGAGACACAAAACCAATTCATAATATTTATGTGTTACTGCATTTATAAAAATATTTATTTTAAATGAATCTATTGTGCATTTCATGCTTATTTCTTTTACGTGCCAATGTTTAAAGAGCTTTAATGCATTTATTAAAACATTGACCCGTCTGCAGAAGAAAACTAGTTTTTATTTTTGAGAGGCTCTATGTGCCTTTAAAGCATTTTTGCTAAACAATTTTCTTCGAATAATCTCAACTGAAATATCTGCCAATAATAAAATAATATATTGATTCATCACCTTCACTTGATGCCTTGTTATTTTTTCTGTCGAATGCCTCTTTGAAGCTTCTAACCACCTTAGACGGATATTTATTTTCAAAATCTCCTTCTGCATCATATCTTGTAGCTCCTAACAATCACAGTCAGTGTCACATTTCATTCCATTAACAATAATTGTAACCATAATAATGACAAGTTTTATTTTATCCATTCTTGAATGTTTTCATTCAACAATAAATTCAGTCTTATTACCCCTGCTTCAAATCATATACTGAGCATCTCAAATAGAATACTGCAAATTTATTTTAAATGTCCAAACAGATGTCTGCTTTCAGCGAATTTTACCTTCGCCTACTTTTATAATAGTTTGCAAAAAGAGGTGGAAGAACTTTTAACATGTTTTTTATCATCAACATAAGATTATTTTCTTCTTAGAAAATAACAAATATTTTCTATTCCACATAATACGTAGCATCTTAGAAAGTGCTAAACGAATGCAACATATTTACCTTGACCGAATTCTATTACACTCTTACATTTTAAAACCGAGACAACAGTTGATGTCGACGATAAAGTCGAATTAACCATACAGCCTCAACTTAAAAGGTTTCTTAAATACATTTCCTCAATTACTTCGAATTTAACATTATCAAAGAAGGAACAAATTTAAACTAGTGGAGAAATTCTTTTAAACCTTAAAGAGAGAATAATAATTGATATAAATATGATAAAAAGGGGGTCCTTCAAAAGTGAATTTTCTACTATTTAGGTCATTTCAAGAGCAAAGAGGTGATGTGTAATTTGAAGACTTCTGCAAGAACCGCATCATTTAAATTCAAATTCGTTTTGTAGTCTTTTTCCTGTGATTGTTTTAAATTTGTTGAAATAATTTGTTTTAACAGTATGATTGAGTTTCTTCCAAGTATGTTTTTTCACTTGAGAATTACAAAATATCTTGAGAATGTATAGAGGTTCGCTACTTCTTTGCTTAAGTTTTACGTCGCACCAACACGCTACAATTTTAAGCAATGATTCAGAATGATATCGGGGGATATGGATAAAGCTTTTTTGTTTCAAATATTTGTAGTATGTTTTGTTCAAATAATATAATTCACATAGAAAAGAAAATAGATATAACAGTTAATGTATATGATGGTCAAAAGTGCAACCGGTCACCTGACAAAAAGGTCAGTCCCCAAAAATCCAGGAAAGCATCCTCGTATGAACTTTTGTTGCGAATATTTGTAATCATCTTATATCGTCTATACACGAGGGATTAAGAATAACTTCAACAACCTCTTTGGTATGATAAATTGATGATTAGGTTAAATAAATTGAGAAAAACAGCCACTTTGGTTTCATACAATGACGGCATGGTTTTATATATTGAAAATGTGGATTAATATAATGGCTTCTGGTTAAATAAAAATGACTTCGATTCTTCTATAGTCAAAGTGAACTTATATATAATAGTAACTCACATGGTTAAATTGATTGAAAAAGAACAGCATAAGACAGACACGGCTTTCCATAATCAAGCATTTGAATTTTATTTTAATTTAATTTAATGATTTAAAACTTGACGAAATAGTTTAATGGTCAGGATGACATCACCATGTAAACAGAAAGGGGAATCAAAGAAAAAAAAATTTTATTAGATTTTAATCAATCAAAGTTTTAATGAACAATTTTTTTATTAAAACTGAAAACATAGATCTACTTATAATTCAACATGTTAAAATGTGTAATATAATAGAAAATGTTACAATGTAGCCAAACATCATCATCATCAGAATATTTTTTTTTTTAAATTTGTTTACACAGAATAATACGCTGAATTAACTAGAGAATATCTAAGGTCAAGTTTGTATTGAATTATTGTTGGTAGGGTCTTTGAAATGGTTAAGGAATACCTCGAGCATTTTTATACATGTTTATTTGTTTATTTAGATCTTATCCATCTATGTACCAACAGTTTATACAAACAATGTCATAAAACATGTACACAGCCATTTTATATCAGAATAACAAGAGACAAGCGGACCGTTAACACAAGAAACTAACATCAGGTACATTATGTGGTTAAAAAAGAAACATAATAAGACATATATATGCGATGTATCCTTAGTAGAAACAACAAATTGTAAAGCCTAAGCTATTTACATGATATTCTCACATAAAAAATTACTCATTTCTCACAGGATTCTGATCAACATCGGAAATTGATTGGTATTTCAAATTGATAAAATGAGAAGATTTGATTTAAAAAAAAAAATAGACTGTGATAGAACATCAAAATTAAATAAATGTCATTTGAAATTATTCGACCATTATCATTTAAAAACATGTAAGCCAACAACAATAATATAAATTGGTGTGGACAGAACGGTTTAGTTGAATTTAACTTAAATGTTATGTAATAAACTTGATTACTATATGTACACGTGTTTGAACATAAATCTTTACATTAAATCATTTAATGATGATGGATTATCTTGCATAGTATATTATGACAACTAATCGGGTGCTATCAAGTATCCTGTGAATACAGAATAATGGTTACTATAAAAATTACTAGGATTCTCGCGAATATAAACAATATCATTTTTATCTAAGTGAAATGTTCCAGACATTGTTAACGGTGTCGCTTCAGATTCAAGTTTTTCGTCATCATATGGGTCCCAGTAAATACACAATTTATCACTATAATTGATCTTTAAATATGCTCCAATAAAATCCACTTTAGCAAAATAGTTCTTTGTTAGCGTAACGGAAAAATAATATAATCCAGGGACTTTACAAGTAAATATCCCTGTTGATTTGTTGTATGCATTGCCGTAGTTAATGTATACTGATCTGAACACAAATAAAGGTCGAGAGCTTCTATCTAAGTTGTATGCTGTAAATGCCACGTTTAGTTCTGAAAATAGATTAAATACAGTTTGGTACAAGATATGAAGTAAAAGATATAGTTATACATGTAAAATACTTGAATAAATATTTTGTGTTAAATTCGTTTCCTGTAATGAGATATTGAATGATACCATACCCAAGACTGTTTTGCGACTCTGTAAAGGACGGCATGTCAAAGTTTGCATATTATATGCAAATTAGCCTACTATTGCGTGTGCAGCCCCCTTTTTAACCAATACGCACGTTTATTTTCCCTGTAATTGTATTTAACAAGACTAAGTGTGGAATATTAAATTCGTATAATAGTGCGCTCCATACTATTTTATTCAATTTTTCAATTATTAAAACACGGAATCTCCACAATTTCTACCATCTCTTCTCTAAATTCTAAACGTTATTAAATAGAGCGACGGAATTGAAAACATTTGATATAATAAAAAAGACAAAAAATAAAAGACATATTTACAGATAAGTGCTACCTATTTGTAATTATTTGTAGGGTTCAATGCAGACAACACACTAATGTTTAAACACACTTATTTTAACTCGTTTGAGGTGAATAAGAAAGTTGGTAATGTGTTAGAAATACGAATTTCTAACACACGCGCTAAAATACACACGAATTCCCCACACATGTCAAACAAAACGCACAAATTCCCAACACACGTGATACATATACTTATAAAACAAAAAAACAAGTGTAAGAAATATTAGCTACACAATTATGAGACAAGTGTTATCATCGTAAAATTGTTATTTCAGTTGCATTAAAGGTTCATTATGACTCAGAAATGCCATTATTTTTTTCTCATTTTTATCTTGTTACAGAATACTGTTTTTACATATTTCGCTTTATTTAGATCTTATCTATCTATGTACCAACAGTTTATACAAACAATGTCATAAAACATGTACACAGCCATATAAAGTCAAAATATGGTGAGAATACTACCTTGTTAACATTTTGCTTATTTTGCGAAAAAATATTTCACATCCAGCGCTTCTTTCCTCAGCTGTTAAACATCTTACATTCTCTACATGTATTATTAAAAAAATATTAAACACATGTTGAACATTTATTAAGAATTTCTATATATATGAGTAGAAAGAAGCACTTATGTTAAAACGCGTCACGTTTCGAACTAGCAGCGACTTGAAAATTGGTATGTTAAACCTTGACCATATTTCAGATTGGATTTTGTTGGTTTTATTACAATTGTATCAGCAATTTTTGTAAATATGACGTCAAAGTTGACAACCAAAGGCCGTTTTAGAACTCGACGTCATTGCATATCCTTTGCAACTGTTACGGATATCATAATGACATCGGCAGACAAAATATCTTAAAACCTACAGTATGGAAAATAATTTTTACTTCATGCCGATATAAAGTGTATCGTTTTACGCCGGAAAATGTTTGAACAATGGAAAGATAATTGGCAATTTTGTGTAAAATTTAACGTTTAATTACCTATAATTTTCGACTTTGAAGCGGCTTAATAAATAATTCCTGAAATACATTTTTGATTTTTTTCTTTAAACGTTCTTTAAAACGTATATTCAGTTTAAATGACTAAAATATGGGGGGTATGGAGTAAAATCAACGGAATCTAATCTGACATTTGATCAACCTTTTGCATGCAGAGAAGTGCAGAGTTTTAGTTCTTGTGCAGTGTACTTCCTCACAATTAGCTCTACAAACCTATGAAGTTTCAAGTCAATAGCTTTTAAAGTGTAAGAGAATTGGCTCGAATAAAAATTAAATATTATTAAAAATAAAGGGTAATTTCTCAAACAAGAGCTGCCACAGGTGACAACGAAGCTCGACTATTTAAATACTGGACGCAGTAAAGCATACAAACGTATGAAAAAAAATCAATTATGATATAAATATATTTCTGTATCAGTATCAAGAAAGCACTCAAAGTTTTTTATATTTTTGCGCAACATAATGTGCATAAGATCTTGTCAATAAATGTTAAACGGCTCTTTCTATGCTTTAATGGAAAACCCAAGTAAATCCCTTCCAAAACAAAAATAATAAGAGAAAAATGAATTTGAAGCTGTTAAAGTAAAATTGTTAGTTCAAAGAGGCCGACAAAAGTAACTCCTATTTGTTGAAATTTGACATAAGTTGGGAATGAAGATTGATTTACCGAACACCGATATAAACAAAATAATACTATTCAGTTAAAATGTTCCAAAAATAATTCCTGAAAAATAAGGTGAATCATTTTTCTTAAAATGTTTTTTTTTTTTTTTTTTTTTATTATTTTTCATACCTTAGGGACAGAAGGGTATGAAATAAAACAGCCAAATACGAAACTCGGCGAAAAATGTTTGTATTTGTACACGTATTTCCTTTCGAATCAATGCTTAAATAATCACAAGAAATGAACTGTAGAACTACTTAGGATTTTTCAAAATTTTTGCTACTGATTTTGATAGCAATATCAGTTGTGGTTGATGTTGTTAAGAAAGGGCTTTTCAATTACAACAGGAAATAAATATGTTTAACTTTTTTAAGAAAGGGCCAACATAAAAATTCATATGTTCAAATAATGGTTTAAGAGAAATGTTTAATGCTTGTTACCTAAAAAAGAAGCGATAAATTAGAAATAATATATAATGAAAGAAGTAAAATGTAATCAAAGTAGTATTTTGATTTCCAAACAAAATACTAATTCACTATCACTGTATAACTGTACTTATTGTCAGAGAGCAACAGATAAAAAGGTGGTTCAGGTAATTGGCCAATGAATAACTTTCAGGTATTGTAAAAGAAACATCAAAATTTTAAAAAAAGCTTCTGAGAAATAAAGATAAAAGCATTTCTGAGGATTGATGGGCTTTAAACTATCCTACACTTCATAAAAACACATTCATGTGTAGTTTCTGTTCAAATTAATCAATAAATCTGAGCTAGTTTTTCAAGCATAAAATCTGGGGGAATATTTACACCGGAAAACATGAATTAATCATTTCGACTTCATGATATCATGATTTTTAGATTTCAACAATTTCATTTTAACTTCTAACGTTTTTATCAATTCGAGCTACATAAATTCACCATACCAAATTCATTCAATCATGACAAATTAAACGATACTGTGATTTAAGAAGGTGAATCAGTAAAATTAAAAATGGGAATTCGTAAAATTGATTTTCTGAAGTTAAAATCACATTTGTGTTACTATTAGTTCGAGAAGTTGATTGATGTTGAAATCAGTGAATTCCTAAAGATTATATCGTGAATTCATAAATTTAATATAAAGAAGTCGCGAATTCACAAAGTTCCAATCGTCAATTCGTTAAGTTGTATGATGAAGTTAAATATCTATTCCGTCTTTCGAAGTATGTTGATGTAAATCACTGAGAAAGATTTAAAACAAATCATAAAAAATAAATTGAATCATTAACATATATAACGAATTTGAATAAATTAAAAGGCTGATACATTGAGGTTAAACTGTCGCAAACCCCTGGCATAAAACTGATTTCTAAACAAACAAAAAGACAAACTATAATAACCCTTATGTCATCGGACAGTTGCCACAACATTTAAAAATGTTGATCGATTGTTATTTATTAGAAACATTAAAACTAGATGAAATTTTAACTTTGAAATTTCAATTATTTCCTAAGCAATATAGGCGAAGGTCAAGGCGAAAACTTTTCTACTTTTTTAATGTTTAAATTGCCTTTTGAGCTGAGATATTTCTACGAAAACACCATCATTATTGGCCATCAAAGTAGCCTTATTTGAGCCTAACTTTTTTACAAACGCTTTCCTACTATTTAGACATGCATAGAAATCGTTTCTTCTTTAATGGAGATAAGGACACAAATAAGACAAAAAATAAAGACATGAATTCATGTCGGATGTTTTGTGAGAATTAATCAGAAGTGTGTGAGAGATTCGGCTGAAATTTGCTCATAGTGATAAATTTGTACATGTGTAAACAATTTCATTTCAGTGGAACAATTTAATCATATACCTGCACACTGGCGTTTGTTACAAAGTCTTGTCTCGTCTGGACTTCCGTCACAATATTTTCCTAATAAAGATGGTCTTGGGTTAGAACATGTTCTTAGTCGACTTTGAATTCCACCTCCACAACTGGCACTACATGAACCCCAGTTTTCCCAACTTGACCATTCACCATCTAAAAAGGGAAAACACTTTATAGTATTTTAAAAACAGTTGGCATATCATAATTATAAACTTATAAGTGTATATTCTAAACAAATTTGTAGCAAGACTTATGCCTTTTAGGGACATCAAGTTGCATTGCAAGTTTTAGATTCGTTTTTACAAGTTATAGATCTAATCACATAATATTAGCTATACTTAAAAGAAGTATAATAAAAAATAATGAAAACGTCGTTTTTCATCTATTGCTGTATAATAATAATCTGATAAAATTGGTTTTCTCTATCTTGCTCAAACCATTGTTTCGTTTTAAATACTAATAAGTCATGATTTCTCGAGAATTTTTTTAAAAACAAATGTTGACATGCTGTTGTGCGCCGTTGTTTCCGTTTTTACAGCAAGACCCTGGGTATCAGATACATAGCTTACTGCATTGACAAAAGTCAGTTTTATTAACAAATCAGCTGTAGTATAATCATCAAGTATAACTTGCATGCGGTCATACATAGATCATCTGTGTAATGTACATATGATTATTTTTATGGGGGTTGGGGATGAGTTTTATGTCGTACCAACAAAATAGACGTCACATGGCGTTTATCCAGCTTCACTGTTGAAAGAGCCCCCGGACTCTCCTCCGTGAATTTTTAACCACGCACGAACGGGCATCTGAGTAAAACCACTAACATTTAGGTTTGAAATAAAGACCTTAACCATGGATAGATATGCAAAAGATCGTTCACTTTTTATCCTGTCATGTTTATTAAGACGATGAAGGATAATTCGTATTGGAAAATATGGTGTTTTGCGCAGTTTATCATTATACAATGAATAATTTTCTGATAAACTCGCTTTGGGGGTAAAGGGGAAACCGCACAAGGTACTACAAATTCGCCATGTTTTATGAAAACGATTATTTCTGAATATAAATAAAATGCACCGAATTATATGTAAAATAACACTTGCTAAAAAAATCATCTAATTTGAAAAACTGCAATTACTTACACGCGAATATACTATATTTGTATATACTTTTTTAAACTGTTATTGATTTTTTAGCCGCAACATAATAATGAGATAAAGTATGTTTACCAATGTCATATCCACTTAAATGTGTTGCGTATATTATAAAACCATGATATTTATTCAATCTGTGACAAAAAACAATTCAACATTACCAATAGATCCGCAGGTTTCTTTAGGGAGATTATTTAAAAAACAAGACTAAAGTACAGTACATTTGGTTAACATTATATTAACTTTGTAAAAATATAAACCAATTGCTCTATCACTTACAATGTTATTTTGTTCCACAACACAAAAATCAATATATAGATTTAGGGAAATGTTCGAAACATCAAAGTATTTATTTTATATCTAATTTAATATGTCACTCTAAGTAGACTAGTTTGGAGCGAGTTACCCATTTTGTTTTGTTTGATAGGTCTGGAAACAGCGAATAAAATTACCTTTTTTATTTGCGTCAGACAATTCTTCCGTTAGATCATGTAAAGACTCGGTTATGATGTTAATTTCTTCATTAATTGTTTTGTTGATGTTCATCGTAACTTCCTTCATCGCCTCAATAGACTTGTCACATCTTTTAACAAACGTTTTATTATATTTTTTCATTAGGCTTTCTGTTTCACTCCTTATTTCACTAACAGAATTGTTAATGTTTTCCAATGCATTTTTTAATACAGTTTCAAACTTTTTCCGGTTTCGCTTTTCTGAGGCTAATGTTTTCTTCACAATCGTCCCTAACAAATATTTTTCGGCATCACTTTTCTTTAAACCTTGGACTTGGAGAGAAAGTGTAGTCAGGTTTGTTTCAATTTGGTCTAAAAGTTTGTCGGCATCACTTTTCTTAAAATCTTGAACTTGGAGAGAAAGTGTCGTCAGGTTTGTTTCAATTTGGTCTAAAAATCCAGATTTTTCAGTTGCTTGAGCAACGTCTGTACTATTCGCATCGTTTATTTTCAAGAGTGATGCAATACTTGTTACTTTAGCTTCTAACGAATCAATTCTAACTGAATCTTTATTGTCTCTATCTTGATCACCAGGTGTCGATTGGCTGCCAGGTTCTGTCAAACGAAATAACATATGTTTTATATGTATAAAGAATGACCGGCTTTTTTCTTTTGTATTCGTGGCATGCTAATGTTTAAGCCCAGGACTATGTTATTTGAATAACCTTTGTAGATAATGTTTTCGCTAAATATTAAGCTCAAGGCAACGCGATTCCGGAGAAGATGTTTTGAAAATTGCACCGTGTAAATCTGTATCAAGCTACATAAGAACACATTTTGGAAAGCTTTATTTCCAAATTGTGAAAATTGGCCTAGATGATTCAGACGGGCTTTTTAAGGAATTATGAATGACAGGCTATCACTGCATGTAAGCTAAAATGTTAAAAACGCAGTTTTTTTCTCGAAAAAATTGTTCTCCTGTTAAGTGATGTACGTATTAAAAAGGTTTAACTTCATTTTTGCCATCCAATGCTATTTCTTCCACATGACAATGTTTGAACATTCGTTAAATCTATTATCTACATATTATGAAGCACAATTTGGTCCTTCTATAGAAGAATACTTGTACATGTACTCATTTCTGAGACTTAATTAAGTTGCCTTTAAGACATTGTACTAAAAATTTCTTTTTAGACCATTCCTTATTACATTGTTTTGCTTTCCAAGTGCAAAAGATTAATTTTGAATTAGAAATATTTAATCATTATAAAACAAGAACGTGTTTGTTAAACACAAAAATGACCCCGGTCCTGGGGCCCGTCTTATCAACGGTCGTACGACCGTTTTTATCGTACGATTGTTGTACGTCGATCGTACGATTTTGACGTTGTCTTATCAAACGTCGCAGAATTTTATAATCGTACGATTATCGTAAGATCGTGCATTTTTTTCTACGATCGCTGAGAAGCAGTCGTAGATCAAACAAATGTCTGTCGTGCTTCCTGCAAAAGCTACAAGGTCGTAGAAAAAGTAGGCCTTTCAGGCATCAAGTGCAACTATTGGATTCCCCAAGTGGTCATTTAGTTGTGGCCGACTATCAGCTTGGCTAATTTTCATTAAAAACAACCTATGACCTTTAGATCTTGATTAAGTTTCAACAACTTAATTGCATATTATACTTTAATTAACAAATTTTGGAACAAATTTTGAACAAACGATTCATAAAATAAAAATGTTGCTTACAATAATTCTCAACATGAGAGAAAATAATATCAATTATAAAATTAATAAAAATAAATAAAAAATATAAAATTATAAAATTCCTGTGTTACGAAAAAAAAGAAGATATTTTTCGAGGGGATGGGGCTGTCAGTGGGGGGATAATGGAACGGTTCGAGTGAGAACTGTCAGACGGAGGAACTGGTTAGGATGAGAATAGTATGTTATTCATCCGATACATCTGTTTTTCTTTTTCTTTCTGAAAGATGAGCAGTTTGTTCTGAAATGTGCAACAGTAAATTCATGTAAAAATAGAAATTAGAAAGTGGTAAATGATGATTTTTCTTTATATTGCTTTAATCTAGCCCCAATAAACACATTTATATACAATTTAAGACTGTTATTAATTTTCTTAAGTACTTAACAACAAATAATGTAAAAAAATCAAATATACTACATGTACAAGTTGGCTTGTAATACATATCTGCAAAATTCATTTTCACTATATATCTATATTGTCTGCGTTGCTCGCAGGTACTTTATACGCTATATCGTGTGCAATTTATTCCAGGTTTATAAGCAGTATAGAACAGATAGTAAAATGCAGACAATATAGAGTATATAGTAATTGCAAGAAACGCAGACAATATAGATATTATATATATATATATAGTGATTTGATATTGTATACATATTGTTTTCTATTGATAATTATATTATATTTTTACATCACATTGTTGTTTTTTTTAAATAATTACAATCGCTTTATAACATTGTTTATTTAACTACATGTATTTAATGATTATTCTGTAGATGGACTATGTATAAAAATCAAATCAAAATATGTTCTGTTTTCTAAATTTGTTTTGAAATTTACTTTATTGTCCCCATTTAAATTCTGCTTATTAAAGTTAAAAAAAAAGTTAATTGTATGTCAAAAAAAATTTAATATCACTATTTATTATTCTTAATTTATATCATCTTAATAATAAAATCACAAACAATAGTTTTAATCTCTAAAATTCTAATCTATTATCAAATATTAATACAAATGTACCTACAAATCTCTAATTTCTTAATTTTTTTTATCTTAAACATACAGATATAAACAGCTTTTAAGTATCTTACTTACACTTTCTTATTCTATATTGTCTGCGTTTTGTGAAAACAATCTATAACTATATAACTGCGTTTTACTATACATGTATATCCTATATTGTCTGCATAAGCGTCTGCGTTTTAGACCGACCCGTGATACTGCGCAGGCGTAAGAATCTTACGTCTATGCAAATAGTTGATTTAAGATTAAACGTACGACCGCGTTGATAAGACAGTCTTACAATCGAGCGTACGACAATCGTAGATCAAAATCGTACGATAAGATTTCAAAAATCGTACGATCGTTGATAAGACGGGCCCCAGGTACGTACAGATAGCAACGGAAGGAAATTTGCTTAAAAAAGTAAAACACGGTTATAAAACTTGGCAGAGTTATAACCTTATGTTATTGTAAAATTGTGTAATGAAGGTGAAAAATAATTCAGGTTACTAATTAAAGTTAATGAAATATAATCAAATGCAAGACATAAACATTCAACCAAGTGACCCCAAACTCCACCCAAAATTAAAGGACCACCTTGGGTTTGTTCTTTCAAAAATGAAATACCTTTAAAAATGGCTGTATAAAAATGGTAACAAATTATTGTAAGCACAGGTGCCCTTGACATTGTTAAGCCCAACAATTAACCATCCAAGCTATGTTCCTTTAAAATATGAACAATATATTTTATAACATCATTCAATGCATGATAATGTCACAGTCTGGACACGAATGCGTACCTTCAACCTCTAAGTGAGACGTTGACTTTTTAGGTATTGATGTCAAGGAGAAGATGCGGTTAACCTTTTTCCCTATGTCTAGATCTGGCAGGACACTGGTACAATTTCATCAATACCTACCCGATAGACAAGGAGAAGATGCGGTTAACCTATTTTTCTATGTCTAGATCTGGCAGGACACTGGTACAATCTTAGCACGTTCAAAAAGGACTGCCCAAAGATCATGTCTATAAAGTTTTATAAACATTTAAAGGGCTATTAAGGAATAATTTTCTTTTTTTTTAAATTTTAGCTCTGGGGCCATTTTGTTCAGCATATTGAAGAATTTGAGAATTAATTTAGAAAACTATCCAAAGATCATTCCTGTAGAGTTTCATCAAGGAGTAGATATCATTTAAAGGTTTTTCTATTTTTAACTCAACCGGTCATTTTATTCATTAGTCTAGAACAATTTTAGCAATTTCTAGTAAAGACTGCCCGATGCTCATTTCCTTAGAGTTTCAACAAAATCTATTGAGCAATTGAGGATATGCTATCATTTACCACTAAATAAATCCTAAGCGAGGTCTATTCATAAGCATGCTGTATATCAAGATTGATAAGAATTTATCAAGTTGGATTATAATATCTCATTGACAACTCTAGTTATTGACCGGAAACCGTTTTAGTATTTTTATTCAGAGTGACATAGGCCCAAGGGAACAATCGACCGACAGCAAGCAACCTCGTTAGCGGAGTTAGGGGGCTTTGACGAAATCTTGCATTTTCCAGAACCATCAATAAATCGGAAAAATGGATGGCAAAGTTATATAACTTGGTAAGATCATGTACTTTGTAATAATAAGTGTGTAAATTCTGACGACACTACAACAGATAAAATTAGATACAGAATAATAAGTTACCACCAACTTGCAAGTTGAGTTTATTCATATCCGTTTTCTGTGTTAAAAAGGGCAATACCTTGGTAAAAATGAAACTTGCCAGTATTATGTACTTTGTATTTATAAGTAAGTTAGTAAATTATGAAGCCATAATTACAGGTAGAACTTAAGATATATCCAATTGTCCGTTTGAGGTTAGCTTCGCACGAACAGACTGGCAGACTGACAGATGTTTCAATCACCTTATATTTACAGGGACATAAAAAGACACGAATCATTAAAGACTATATTTTTATGTTACAATAATGAAAGCAATAATAAATTACCTTGACTTGATGCCTTGTTGCTTGTTCCTGTCAAATGCCTCTTTAAACTTTCTATTCTCCTTAGCCGAGAATTCATTTTAGAAATCTCGAACTTATTTTGAAACATCTCTTTCTGGATAAATTCTTGTAGCTCCATTTGTAGCTCCATGATAGTTTTACAATCACAGTCGGTGTCACATTTCATCCCATAAACAATTATTGAAACCATGATAATGAGAAGTTTAATTTTATCCATTTTTTGAATGCTTTCTTTCACAGATATTACGTCTTATTTCATTTGCTGCAAATAATATACTACGTAGCCAAGAAAGAAAACCCCAGCTGTGTAAATGAGTTCCAGACAAATGCCTGCATCCAGAACGAATTTTACCTTCACCGACTTTTATATTAGCGTGCAAATATCCGTGGAAGAACGTTTACATCAAAAGCACTATTTTCTTCTTTGAAAATAACTTTTTTTCCTAAATGCTGCACTTTCTTCTGAGAAAGAGCCAAACGTGTGCGATAAGATAATACAAAATAAAGGAATAAATAAAGCAGATAAAAAACAAGATAAGGCTAGGTTTCTTGAATGCAGATACCTTTAAAATGCAGAACAAGATCAGATTAATTATGCCTAAAAAATGTGATTTGAGGTCTTCCCAGAAAAAAAACTTTTTTTGATGCAAATTCAAGGTCACATTCAATTTCCCTTTACACTCGCTTATCATAACAAATAATAACAAAATGTCTAACACAAGTCAGAACAGATGTATGCATGTATTATATTTTTCATAACTGCAGAAAATCTTGTGAAGGGGAAAGCCAAGCTTTCTTGCTGTAAGTTTACTCATAATATTTATGTATCATAGTAAATTTAATAGATCTATATATCGTTTCAACTTGAAATAGACCTTGCCTTTAGATATTGCCAACATTTTAAAGAGAACCACATGCAAACTTTTAATTTCTTCGTTTTGAAGTTTTCATTCATTATTATGTAAATGTGCTCAAAATTAATACACTAGGCAGTCACAGGAACAAAACTTTTCTCCTTATAAGAATAAAATGGTGTTTTTCAAAGCTGACCCACCTGGGTTAGGTTAAAGCGTATAGATTTAAAGTGCATGTCAAATGAATGACTTAGACTTGTTTTCAATCATACAATATCCGCAATATCTGTCATTGTAACTTCCAGGTTGTTTTTTTCATGTCACATGACTTGTTTTGAAACAATTTGGTGATTGTGTCAGCATCTAAATTTCATTAAAAAATATTTACGCTTCAAATCCAAAATATATAGAATTTATACAGAAATTCATGCTTGAACTTTAAAATGTCATTTTCAGCATGATTTGAGTACATATTTCATTTTAATATTTTTGTCATTAGTTTGCCCGAGAATCCCTTAAAATTACGCCCTATTTCATTATTGTCATGATTATTGCATTAACTACAATAATATTTAATATAATCCGATAGAAATAAACGACATATATTATCTACTTTAATTTTTTCGATATACATGAATTTACCTCGATATAAATGCATATTAACGGAAATCGCGCTAATCTACTTTTATCAGAGTAACTTTCTGCTAATCGTCTAAATGATACTTTTGAATATATAAAGAAATGGAGGCCATTGAAAAAAAAACGGTATGAAATTTGAACATCAACATTTACCTTGTATAATTTTGTCACAAATATCCTATCTTTAAGTTAAAGCCTTTGAAGAATCCGGAATAACTATTGAAATTATTTATTTAGTACGCCTGGCGAAATAAATATTTATACAACAGTGTCAGGATTACGCTTAAAAACCCAGATAGTGTACCAGCTAAGAACTATCACTAATAATTAAGTTGCATTTATATGTCCAAAATAAGGTTTATGTCAATGACCTATTTTTTTTCTAAATGTTGGAATGCATTGAGATTAGCTTGAAACATAATTTTAACAATCAATGTAATGTACATCTCTATGACAATATATATTAGAACACTCAAATAGTTAATATTTTAAATAGAAAAAAAATATTGCTGATGCACCACGAATAAGCATATAATTTACCATCACGCTGATAAGAATATTGTATTTATATCACATGTTTTAATTTAACATTTAAAATATAGCATAATCTGGCAAAAAATCCTGAGAAAATCAAAACAAGCAGTGTATGTAGTGTAATAGAATTTTGTAACCAAAAAAAGTATGAGCAGAAGTAGGTCAACAATTACTTGAAGTTTATCAAAATGCACCCGACACGGGATATTAAATTGAAATAGGTCTTTTCTACACAGACATGTCATTTCTCAACACTAACCATAAACGCAAAGTCAAAGTTGTACCTGACACATTTACGACGATTTATGCATGTCTGTCAATTTAATGGGCAGATTTGCGGGATATAAAATATTGCATAACATATCCTCTAAGATGAATTTATTAAAGTCTCACTCTACATGAAAACAGATGCATTTACATAGTGGCAATCATGCAAATAAACTAAAAGAAGAATGAGGGAACAAATAGTTTACATTTTTTTAACACTTTGTACAGCCCACAAAAAGCCCATTAAGATTCAACGAATAGGGAACAATACATACCGTACACATTGTATACACATTTAACTTTCAATCCATTGAACTAATAGAAAATTTACCTTTTTAATATCATATTATATATTTAAATGCTGAACTGTTATAACGTAAATTTTGGAATTTTTTTTGTTACTAACATTTCGCGAAGTGTACGATGATTCTTATGAAATATTCGAAAGCATCCGTAAAAATTATCTGTAAAAGTCACCGGCTATACTCGACATTATAATTATTATTTTTCAAACTCGTGAAATGTTCGATTTCCGGTTACGTCACTTTTTATGACTGTTTATATGAGTAAATTATACAATATTGTTGACTGTTTAAAGATCGTATAAAGCTTCTTTATCAACAAAAATGACAACAAAATCTCATAGCATGATATTTTGTAATATTCAGTATTTAATTTTACGGTTACCAATTACCAGTAAAACACAGTGATAATGACAGGCCTTACATCTCCAAAAACAAAACATTGCTGTGATACAGTGAAGAATATTTGCAAGCAAGAGCTGATACCTCGAACTAATGCGCTGTATTTTTTTTCATGTAAATAAAAATTTTAATCCGATTTTGCAACACAAATAAAGAATAGTGGCTATAATTATTAAGAAAGTACAATTTTTCTTCTACTATTTAATCATGCTTTACACAATACAAAAATATAGTGCCTGTGTTTAAGAGTATACATCTCCTACTTTTGCAATGTCTCTACGCAAAATTCATATTGATATATGAAATTACTTGCACCAATTCTGCTCGTAAAAGATTATTCTGAAATATTTGTCAGGGGCAAAATCGTATTTGAAAGTTTTTATTTGATCTGTACTTGTCTCCAACTAACCCATTCGGTTTCTCAGGCAATATCTCAACTCAAATTTTGTCCGTTATGTTTCAGAATTTCAGGTAGCATACTACTAAATAAATCACATTTATAAAACTGTGCTTCAACAAAACAAGTTCCCCACAATTATACTGGTAAATCTTCGAAGTTATTATTCCTGTTCTTTCAACTATTACTGCAAAATCATTATTATACGTGGTGCACTAAATTTTCCAGTTTCGTGGACATGGCAATCAACGAAATTAAAATCCAATTAAATAGTTGCATGCCGTACCATTACTTTTATTACAATATTTGCATTTCAGCTGCTTTTCAATAAAATTGACAACTCTCGAATGTGTATAACTAAGAAAATTAAGTAAAAATGTTCTTTTTGAATAATGATAATAATAATAATAATAAAAAAAAAACAAAAACACACACACAAATACCGATACAAATATTTTCTTCTTCTATTTTGATTAACTAATACAGTAAATCTAACTTTTATCATAGTTTGGAGACCTTTCTGTTGAAAATGTGTCAGGTTTAAATCGTATACATATACATGCACAGTGCGTTAACTGGAGTGCGGGTATTAGTTACCCGCACTCCAGAGCATGCCAATTGATTGGCTCATTTTTGCTGGGGTTTACATATTGTGACGGCAGAGAAAGGGAAAGCGACAGAAATGTCATATTCAGATGTTCGTTCATTGGTTCATTTTTGCCGGGTTTTCATATTGTGACAACAGGGATTTTGACTATGATACAAAAGAGAAAGAACACCAAAACACTCGGCAATCTGATTTATACTCGGGGGCTACGCCCCCTCGTACAAATCAGATAGCCTCGTGTTTCGGTGCTATTTCTATTACATATACTCGATACATTTACACTTACATATACATTTATACATTCTTTGTTAAAATTGACAAACATATTCTTTGGAAGGATACGACATACAAATTCTTAAAACAGAATCTTTGTAAACATAAGAAAAACATATTCTTTGTAAATATTAGGCAAACAGATTTTATGTAAAGATTTTACACACTTATCCTATGTTAACATTAGACAAACAGATTATTTGGTAAGATGAGACAAACGTTTGTTGAAAGATTAGAAAAAAAATAACATTTTCTTAGGAAAGATAGGACAATCATTTTCTTTGAAAAAGATAAGACTAACAGATTTAATTGAAAGATTGGACAAACATTTCATATGCTTTGATTAAACAAAACATTATGTGTAAAGATGAGTCAAACATTTTCTTTGAAAAAAATTAGACAAACATATTCTATGGAAAGATAAGACAAACAGACTATTTGTAAAGACTAGACAAATATTCTCTTTGGAAAGATTAGAGAAACTGAATCTTTGTAAAGACTGAACAAACATTGAGTATAAATTTATACAGTCAGATGTAGTTAACATTTTTCAATGCATAAAATATCATACCAACTGGAAGGAATACCTTTGAATTATCTTCAATATTAATGTGGCCAGAGCAAAGCGTTATCTTCAGTCTTCGATATCGACAGGTAAATGATGCAATTGAATTATCGAAAAAGCAGCCGATGTGCATCATTTCGTTTTCTTAATGTGAAGATATGTACATAAAACGCTTTTACGGGGTTCACAGAATGTTTGCTACGAAACCTGCCACCATTACTCATACACAAGATCAAAAATATTTCTTAAGATCCTAAAATGTTTGATGTTGAATTATCATATATCTTGATAGCTTGGTATTTCTTGATAATCATCAATGTTTATGTTTCTTGGTGTAGCGAAAGTTAAGAGAATTATAATTTCCTACAAAATATAAACGAAGTTTGATCTACAAAGAAATCATTGCACGTGACCCATGTGTCATGATTAGTGACTAACAAATTGTTTTCTGAAGACAGACTTCTACGAATCAAGCGGTTTAAAGTAATGTAACATGATCCTAGAAATTTCAATTTTTAGCATTCTCTTAACACAATTATTTGCCTTAAATGCTACTTATTTACACTCAAGTCATCTTTGATACACTCAAGACACCTCTTATACAATTTTTTTACATGTTATACCATTGTCATATATTATACTATTCGTTTACCTCTAATAAAAACAAGCAATTATCATAGTATTGCAAGCGATCCATAAATCCCCTACTGGTTAGGAATGTGTTAAATTGCCCTGCCTAGTAAGGAAATTGTGTTTATATAACAGGTAATCAAAATATATTCTTTTCGCAGGATGAAAATGAATAACTTATGTTTCAACTTTTCTCTACTTAAATGTAAATTTGTTGGAAAAGTTCCAAGCTCTTTAAAAGTGATCCCAGGAAAAAGTTTTTAGGAAAGACAGACTGAAAGACACTCTGAGAGTAAATCTTCAAACATCACTGGTTGTTACCAGATAGAAAATATAATATTTTTCGAAAAAAAAGCAAAATTCTTAAACTAATGATGAGATAACTCTTGAAATAAAGATGCTAGACTTATGAACATTGCCAGTCTTGATGTGAGTGTAACAAAGAACAATTTTCTTAAGCTTAAAGAATACCATTGATAGTCACAAAGAAAAAAAGTAAAAAATGTTTAAGAAGAAGATAATTCTAATAATATGAACGCTATATTTATAACCCTTGTCATATTATTATGATTTGGGAGTTGGAAGAAAATGCTATCAGAATTGAAGAAATTTGAGTTAAAAATACACTTAACTTCGTTCGCTCGAACTCGGATCGCTCGAATACCTCCCTTCGCTCGAACTCATTGCCCAGTCCTGGCAAAATTCCTATATAATATATATTGTTCTCGAACACCCTTCGCTCGAACTCTCGATTCTGATCTCTGGTCCCTTCGACAGAAATATAGTGAAAATCACACCTTTTCGGTCGAACACAATCAGACAACAAAAGTTGCGGGTCGACATGTTCTAAACAATTGACAGTCGGCGACACGTGTTTTTAATACTTCATGATCGTAACAAAGGCAATTCAGGTTAATTGATACAAAATAAAGGGTGTAATAAACAATTTGTTTGTTATGATAAAATTGTTTGTTTGCCGTCTTTAGTAACGATAAAAAAGTAAAAGTCAATAGATAAAATGACGTTTAACCGGACGGCTTTAATTACAACCGTGGTTCATGTTACGTAAATTGTAACAGTGCAATTTTATTTTAGCAAATGACTACATATAAATGCTGCTGTAAAATGTTTTTTTTTTTTTTTAAATATTATATAAATTCATAGTTTAAAATAAAATTTATACCATAATAAACATATGAACATATATTGAACATTGTTCACAGTTTGGATAATTATCGTCCAATCGAACTCAATCAATTACAATATGCATGAATATAGATTAACACAGTGTACCGTTTATATTGTTTTCAACAGGAGAATAATTCTTAATATGACGTTTTTGACAAACAGATGTACTTACAAACAGTAATATTGAGGTATTTATCATTTGACCGATGTAAGCTGGAAAACTTTTAGGCCTATGCTCTATGTAATAATAGTTCAACCTCGGTTGGCTCGATCTACCGATCTCTCGAACAAGTTTGCAAAGGCCTTCCGAGTTCGAGCAAACTGTTATAATTTCTGAAAAAAATATCTTCAAGGGGGACATAAGTTTGGAAATGGTCAGGCTAGAGTACTGAACCTCTCACAAATGATATGAGTGATAATATTAAACATATATATGAGGTTTGAAGTATATACATTAATAAATAAAGAAGTTATAAGAAATAAAACAATTTTTTCATCAAAAATTCTAAGCTCAAGGGGTGGAATTCTGTTAATGTTTGTGCTACATTTGTAAACCTTGTCACATATGATGCGGTTAATAATCAGTAACAAATATTTGAAGTTTGAAGTAAATATCTTAAGAAAAAAAGAATCAATATAGTGAAAAATCGTAAAAACTTGAATCAGAAGTCTTGACGAGGTCGCTGACGCTTGGTGAGTAGGACAGCTCTGAATATACTCTCTATAGTCCGAGTCAAGAATAAAATGATGTGTATAATCTCCATATTGCCATCTATCAATATTTTAAATTTCATAAAAATATTTTCAGCACTTTATAAGTAATCACAAATATTGTTATATTTGCCATATTTTAAGCATATTTGTTGCCATAGCAACCAAATTATTCAACATAGGGAGAAAAGCAAAACACGTGCATAATTTCCAGAATGCCATCTATCGATATGTCAAGATTCATAGAAATATTTTTAGTACTATTGTGTTATCGCTGAATCCAGTTTATGTGTTAAATTTGCCATATTTTCAGTCTACTTGTTACCATAGCAACACAAGTTTTCAACATAGAAAGAAAAGAAAACGACGTAAATTATCACTTGACTGTCAACTATCCATATATCAACTTTCATTAAAATATTTTCGGTACTTTTTGCGTTATCAAGGGATCCAGTTTTGTGGACGGACGGACGGATTGACGGACGGACCGACGGACGAACCGACAGACGGACGGTGGGTAAACCTTAAGTCCCTGCCTGTCATACCGGCAGGGGACTCTTAGTCATTTTTAATACAATTCAGTCGCCACTTATTAAATCTTGTCACTTTTTATTCAGTTTAGTCACCTTTAATACAATTCATTTATCTCTTTTACAATTAAATCAACTTCATACAATTCATTCAACTCTAATTCATTTCAGTAACCCTTATGTCTGCATTCAGTCATTATCGACCTTCAAGAACGTTCATTACTTAAGTACTAATCTGTAAATAACTACAAAAATTATTTTCTTTCTGTTTAAATTAATCGTTTTGTTGTTTAACTTCTCTTTTAGACATCCTGTTTTGTCTATTCCTTACTAATATGTTTGGCGTTTATGTTTGCCACTTTAACAATTGGGGTTTACTAGTTTCATATCCTGGAAGGACCAAGCATTGCTAAAATGATTTAAAAGGAGGGAAATTCTTATCGTCAGAATGACACCGCCCATAAAATGCAAAAGGAAATCAAACAAAAATATGTGACTAAGTTTATGATCAACCAAAGTTTTAATTAACTACACAAGTCTTGTTATTTACACTTAACTGAAACACAGATCTACAAATAACTTAACAGGTTAAAAAGTGTACTATAATAGAAAATGTTGTAATGTAGTTACAATTATCATTCTCAGAATAAAGTTTTTTGTGTGTTGTTTCTTTCAACTGACTGATACGCCGATTTAACTAGAGAGTATCTACGGCCAAATAGAGTGAAATAAGAATCCCTAAAGAAAGCCCAACGCGGCAAAATTGAATATGTTGCAGGCTCGGTTTGATTGAGCCTATTTGATTGAGTATCTACGGCCAAGTTTGGTTCATTCTCGGTTGGGTTTCAGTCATAGCGACTTTTGTTCTTTTAACTGGTTGAGGAAGACGTTTTCCTCCAGGCGTTATTTTACATATGTGCTGGTTCTTATGTCGAACCAACTTTTGTAAGCTATCTGCATAATATTATCCTCAATTTTCACTTTCTGATTTCACTTCGTACTTGTTTATTAACGTTTAGTAAGTTTTTTTAACTGAACACTTATTATAATAGACTGTGTTATTATGTCAAAATAGAAATGACATTTTGAAATTATTAAGAACACGAAATTCATCACAGACATATAAAAATAACCTAGACAGCTTAACTTTAAATTTTCTGTAATACACATACTAGTAATTTCAATACATGAACGTGTTACAACATGTTTCTATACAATAAATCGTCTATTATACATTAAATCATTTAATGAAGATGTAGTATTTCATAAATATTATGAGAACTAGTCGGGTGTTATCAAGTACCCAGTAAATATAGAATAAATTGAATCATCGAAATTGTTAGGAATACCCACAATATATACAACGTCATATTTATTCAGGTGAAATGTTCCAGACTGTGTTAAAGTGGTCGCTCCAATTTCAGCTTCAAATTCATTAGGGTTCCAGTACATTCCCAATTTAGATTTATACTCGATCCTTAATGCTATGTCAACAAAACCAACTTTAACATCAGCTTCCTTTGTGAGCGTTACAGAAAAATGATATAACCCAGGGATTTTACAAGTAAAATATCCCGTTGTAGTGCTGTATGCATTGCCGTAGTTAATGTATACTGATCTGAACACAAGGGTAGTAAACGATGATAAGCTTGTATCTAAGTTGTGTGCTGTAAATGCCACGTGTAGTTCTGAAAAAAAAATACAGTGAGGTACACAAAATGACCAAAACGATGTGTGTAAAATGGGATACGTTTCGATACCGAACTCAAGTTGATTTCGGTAACTTTAGCTAAATGAACTTTTCGTTACGGAAATCAACTCATAAAAACGAGCCAAGATAAATTATCTTGCTTATTTATTCATTTTTGGAAATAAATAATTAAAATTGACTTCTTATAAAAACATCTACGATTTTTTTTATTTTAATGATGTTATTGGCATAAAAAGTATTATTCGAATTACTTTCCTTGTCAGGTACTAACCGAAATCTGTTCAGCATTACCGAAATCAATATATTACGTTAAAATTATATTATATCTAAAAATAGTTTTCAAATAGTTTGATATGAAGTAATGAATTTAATTTATAAGTAAACTTTTTAGGGAAGATATTTTGTTTTGATGATGGTATTGAAAAAGCACATTATTTGGTTTACCTCCGTTGTTTGACACTTCGAATACATACAATGTAGAGCAACTCTTATAAATAAATACATGAATATTTCATCTTATTTTTTTAATACAATTATTGAAGGAAATTGAAACAAGTAAAAAATGTTTTAGTTGGAAAAAAGCTTATATAAATTAATGAGCAAGTGAATAGATTATTTGATATACATGTATGTTTATTCAGATTTGTTTCTCTTTTTAAACATTATAAATTTTTTTTGAAGCAATTTTAACTATATTTATACGTATCTGCATATTACTTTTAATCCAATAAGGCAGACGATTATAACTTGCATTCTGCAATATACACCCATTTTATCATAAATAAAAGGTGATAATTAACAGTCTAATTGGATGACAGTCACTAGCCTTCTGATCAGTTATAACCTATTTCACACTTGATCTGACACAGAACAGATCAGACCTTTACAAATCAAATGAGATAAAATCATTATTCATATTTGTTATTCTTGCATAGCAGACTGGCGTTTCCGTGAGTTTTACCCATGCCGGAAATTTCATCTGGCATGGGGGGTGCCAGATGAGTCGCGTGCCAAACAACAACGTCATTTTAGCGCCATTTATGAATGAACCGTGTTAAAATGACGTCGTTTTAGAAGGGAAATATGTCTTAGGATGACGTCATTTCGGCCCGTTGTTATTTAAGTTGTAAGTTCATACGCTAATGTAAGAATATAGTTTATGGATGAAATGACTTTAATTTCCATGAACATATATCATATTGAGGTAAACCATTTTAAATATGAAATAATATGGCAGAATATGCAAGTAAAAAATATCTTTCATATGTTTGCGGTTCGGATCGGAAATATCGTCGTCCCTCAGGAAACCCGCCCATGGCGGGTAACTCGCGGACC
>NW_026857478.1:0-15863 GCF_026571515.1 Ruditapes philippinarum | reverse complement strand
TTTACCGTACAGACATATAATTCCATCGTCATTTTGTAAACGCACAAAAACCATGCGAAGATTATTCTGGATAAAGAAGGATCTGATTTTACAGATCATAACCGTATAAATGGGTAAGTGTTTTGTTTTTCAAATAAAACTCAGTTTATTGTATGTTTATGACATTTAGATAACATCACTATCTTAAAGAATAAAAGGAAAATAATTTCTCAAGTATGCCTACAGTACAGTTTACTTGCAAGGTAAGGACAGTTTAGCTATTGTTTTGTTGTTTTTTTGTTGTTGTTTTTTTCTTGCAAGGTAAGGACAGTTTAGCTATTGTTTTTTTTTTTGTTTTTTTTTTTTTTTTTTTTAAATTTGTTACAGTGAGATTAAGTTGACAATTTCAGATCATCACAGTATTCGTTCGGGGTAATGAAATAAATAACACATGGGTTTTTGAGTAACAGTAAAAATACTGTTACCACCGTCAAACACCTCAGGTAACAGTACCTCGGGATGATATTTTTACTGTTACTCACAAACATATGTGTTTTTTATATATTGGTAACAGCAGCCACTCTGCACCTTTTTTGGAAAAGTGGTCTCTAACGGTGCTGACTCAATATGCAGTGATTGCACACATACACCTAATTGAAAACATCCCAAACACACATCTAGTAAAACTATTGTGGGGCATATGTCGATACACTCTGAAAACTAAAGTAAGTGTATTCACTATTTCGGCAATAATGTCCATGAAGTAGGGTTGTGATGCTGTCATTCATGCGTTTTTCTTATCATTACATTATCCTAACTTTCCAAATAATCTGATAATTTAAATGTGTTAATTTGATAGGGAAACAACTACAAAAAACAAGTAAAATCTGGTTAACTGAGATTTTACTCAACAAATGTAATTTCTTCCGAAATGTTACACGTTGTATTACACTCCCTGATATTTGCATCATCAATGTAAGTTTATTAGAATCATTTTCTCGTTGGCTGTTGGAATTGTTTAAATAATAAAATACGGTTTTAAGGGCTTTAGCATTTGTTTTTTTTTTCAAATGTTTATCTTTCTAAAAAATGACAATAATGCATCTTTCAAAGAAATAAGAAGCAAAATATTTTTTGAAAACATAAAATGTCAGAGGAGATAATAGAACTAATACAATATTGGTAATTAAAATATCACGATTGTGCGTCATTTTAAATTATTTAGAATGTAAATGAAACATTTTGCACCAACAAACAACCTTAAAGTAATTAAATATAAATAGATTGAAAACAAATAAATTTTTTTCGGATGTTATATTTAATTTAATTCAAACTACTGCATTATAAACGTATACAGTAAAAATAACTGTTAAAATTGAAATTCTATAATTTTGACACATTATTGATTTGGCTTTGTACATAATATTAATCGAGTATTCTGGAAACTAAAGATGTATGTGTCCCAATCATAGAGCTGCTTATATAACACAAACAACAAAAATGTGCTATTCTTTTTATCTTTATTAATATCAAATAAGTTCAATTCAATTCAATTCAATTCAAATATTTTATTTACGTCTCATCACATGTACATTATATATATCACAATAAAAAAGAATAAAACTGGTAAAAGTACATATGCCATTCAGTATAGAATTATAAGAGACGTGTAAGCAAAGCTTACATCTATAGGTAAATATAATAAAAGATCATATTTACATACTTATATGATTATATACTATACATACTTATAATGAATGAATTGGGAATGTTGTGGATCTATCATTTTAAGTTTTCATATTCCTACTAATGTGTCTAAAAGTCTATATATAAAACAATTCACTAGTCTGATGTATAACAATTCTAATGAAATTTAAGAGAATTAAAATACTAAAATGTATAATAATAAAATAAATTCAATCTGTAAGATCCACAACACTCTATCTTAAATACCCACAACTACTAATAATACAATTCAAATGTTAAAATAAACACTGTACTATTAAAAAGACATTTATATTATTTACAGTACAGTAAAATTTTTCTTTCCTTTAAAATGTTAAAACAGGCTTTGGCTGTATATTTAACTATGTTTACATCAGTGAATAATATACAAAATTTCTCCTTATCAGATAAATTATCAAACCCATTAAAAACTCTTCTACTCTGTGTGTATAGTTCCTCTCTTATGGAGGTGTACAATGGACATTTCAGTAAAACATGTTCTTCATCTTCAATACAGTTTAAACAATTGAAACAAGTTCTGTCATGTACATTAAGATTTTCATACCGCCCAGTTTCTAATCTAATCGGTGCCACACCGCATCTAAATTTTGCCATAGCACTTCGAAAATGAAAAGGAAGTGGTTCTTTAACATAGTGTTCAGTTACAAAATGAGACTTTATAAGTCTGTAAGATCTCAACTTATTACAACCATTACCTCTTACTGAATCAACTCTGTTTACAGTTTGCTTCCATTTCTCAATTTCAATCTGTAACAGCTTATTTTCTAAAGTGTCTACAACAGTTTTAGTACATCTATGTAAATTATCTATATTAAACATTCCAATGTTTCTGTACATTTCCATTATACGAAATATTCCGGTTTTACATCTTGTATTAGATGACAATTTAACCCATTCAAAAACTGTTTTATTTAATCTAGAGTCATGCATCTTTAAAAATCTACAATACTGCCTTGTAACAGCACCCCACTGTTTTACAAATATTGGTTTCCAACCCATATCTCCCAATACAGCAGCATTTGGTGTGTATTTTCCAACTCCCAAAAAATACCTCATGGCTCTATTTTGGACAGCATTTATACATGAGTAGGATTTATCACCCCATATTGGAGCTGCATAATTTATTACAGGTAGAACCATGGAGTCATAGAGCTTTGTGAATGTTGAAAAGTTAAAACCACCAAAACTTTTACATTTCGAGATTACTAAACCAAGTGCTCTACCAGCGGACATGGCTACATTTTTGGCAATTTCTGTAAAATCTAAGAATTCATTTAATACAACACCAAGATATCTATAACTATGAGTAATCTGTAGGTGTGACGGTCCAATTTTAAAAACAGAGCTTGTCTGAATACAACTATGTGGTCGAAAATGAACAATATTAGATTTGTTACAATTAACAACCATACTATTATTATTACACCAAATGTTTAAGATATCAAGCAGCTTTTGTAAATCTGCAGCTGTTTCCGCTAAGATAACAATATCGTCTGCGAATAATAAAATACTTAACAGCTCGTCATTTACTTTAATTCCAATATTTGCTTCTTTTATAGCAGTAACTAAGTCATTTATGTATAGGTTAAAAAGTATAGGTGACAGCGGGCAGCCTTGTTTCAAACCACAATTTACTTCAAACCACTGTGAATCAAAACCATTTAACCTTATACAGCATTGAACATCTTTATACAATGAAATAACAGATTTGAGAATTTTTCCACACAGACCTGACTGTTGTAGTTTTGTCCATAATTTAGCCCTAGGTACAGTATCATATGCCTTTTTGAAATCAATAAAGGCTGTAAAAGTACTTTGTTTTTTCAATTTTCTTGTTTCAACAATACTTGTAAGGGTGTAGACATGATCAATAGTACTTCTATCTTTAACAAAACCATTTTGCTCATCATGTATAATATTTTCACTCTCACAGAATTTAGAAATTCTTTCATTTAAAATACTGCAATATACCTTATACATTGATGGTGCAAGAGTAATGCCCCTGTATGAAAGTGGGTCCCTTGGGTCTGAAGTCGATGACTTTGGTACTGGAGTAATGATACCCTTAGACCAGGCTGATGGTACCATGCTAGTATTTAGACATTGGTTGAATAAAGCCGTGAGAGTATATAAAGCCGGATCATTTTTCAGCAATTCAACCGGTATATCATCATGACCAGGGGCTTTACCAGACTTTGCATTAATAAGGGCCCTGTATGTCTCTTCAACAGATATTTCTGAATTTGGGTTAAAATGTGTAAAGTCACCGACTTCATTATCACAGGCCCCACCCACATAATGAGAACAACTGCCATCACCCTTTGTGTTCAGAAGGTCAGAGAAGTCAGATGCCCATTTTTCGAGCACAACCGTAGGTTTGGTACTAATTGAACCATCTGGCAAAACTGTTTCAAATGGAATATTTTTCATTCTCTCATTACCAATACCAATCTTCCCAATTTGTTTCCAAAACTCAGTTGGTTTGACTGTTAATAAATCATCAATATCCTTTTGAGCATTTTTAACTTGTTCTCTCTTGGCCTTCTGAACACAACGGTCAAAAGCTTTCCTCTTACTGATATATGTCTGTTTCAATAATTTCTTATTACTAGTATTACATTTCAGCCAATCCTTCTCTGATTTACTCATTTCACTCCACATAACAGATAAATCATTTGTCCGACATGGCTTGTTTTTACGGAACCTTTTATTTGTTCGTTTTAATGATGTGTACTTAACACTTCTATATTGTAATTTATTGTACATTTCGGTGTGAAAAATATCTACAAGTTTATCATACTGAGAGTTAAGTATTTCCTGACCCATATCTGCTGTTTCTAAATCATTTATTATTCTATTCAAATTAGATACAACATCTAAGCCACACAAAAAATCTACTGGTGGGCTTTTTGTATCAAACAATGTTTTGTTTTTCGTAAAATTTTCTTTTTCATAGTCATTACCACTAACATCATAGCAGACATCAAAAGAAACTACCCATCTTAAAAATGAGTGATCGGGCATGATTGTAGTTGGGTTTACAGTAGAAAAACAACCTGAATTTGTCATCAAATCTGTAGTTCTAATTACTTCAAATTTATCAAAGTTACACTGAAGCTGTTCATATGGGACTAGGCAAAAATCAACCACAGACAATCCCTGTGGGCCGATAAAAGTAAAGTCATTTTTTACTGTTTTTCTGCCATTTAAAATACAAAGATTAGTATCTATTAGAAAGTCAGTTAGGCATGCGCCATAAAAATTCGGAGAAAAATCTATAACCTCTCTATATGGTATAGTATCAATACCTGGTATAAAATCAAGATTATCTGAACAGCGGCTATTGAAGTCTCCGCACACATACAACAGAGATGAAATTGACTGAAAAATATGAATCTGGCACATCAAATTTTCAAAAAAGTCATGTACATCAATTTGCCTTGTTGAATTATAAGGAGGCAAATAACAAACGCATATACATATTGTTACATTTGAATCATATTTGCTAATAAGTTTTACCCATAAAATGCCTTCATAGGATTGATCTAAAAGTTCATAGTTAAAATCATTTAAAAGAGTATTACTTAAAAGAAATCCCACACCACCAGAACCATTTTTTGATTTCTTATGTAACTGTTTTCTATTTTGACCAATCCACTGAAAACCATTAATATTCAAGACATTTTCATTTTTTAAATGTGTTTCTGCAACACCAATAATATCACAATTACAATAATTAACACAGGATTCTCTCAAAACACTATTATCTGATAAATTGTCACAGTTCCAACCCTTAATGTTCCAAAACCCGCAGGTTAATTCCTAACGTCTACTACCTCCGCCCCTTGCAGGGCGGTAGCCTTGCAAATTACGAGAGTCATTTCGTCTTTCTTGCTGCCTTTGATCTCTTCTGTTGTCACGTTGGTTGTTCCTTCTAGAGTCTGTATCATTTCTTGAGTCTGTATCATGTTTTTTCAGAATCACTCTTGAGCCACGTAGCTCAAGATTGTCCGTGTTTCCATGTTTAACACTATCAATAATTTTCTTCAAATTATTCACTTGGATTCTCTCCTCCTTAGTTTGGTCATTATGAATGTACACCTTTTCAAACTTTTTGATGTTTCTCAAGAGAGATTTCTTTTTCATAACGGTTGATTTATCGTTTTTGTTTGCAAGGGTTGCAACAATCACCCGTGGTCCCGCGTTGTTATTCTCGGTAGATCCTTTCCTTTCGGCCTTGGTTACCTTCACCGATGATTTCATACCTTCAGATATAATATTGTTTACTTTTTCAATCACGTTTTCAGACCTGGTTTCACTGACGTTACGTATAACTATGTTCAGGGAAATATCACTCACATTGTTCGGTTGTAATCCCGCGAGTGTAGTCTGAATATCCTCTATCGACTGCTTAGCATCATCTGCATTCTCATTCAATTCAGCATATATATCACTTGTCTTGTCTTCTACTAGTTTTTTCAAAAGTGTAATCTCCTTGTTAAATCGTTTATCCATGTTATTTGACAGTCTTTGTTCAGTGTCTTTGATACGTTGATTAACATTTTTTTCAACAGCGTCAATTTTTTTATACACAGCATCTACCATACTACGCATGTCAGTGTTCATTCGATGCATATTCACAGACATAACTTTCATTTC
Source organism: Ruditapes philippinarum (assembly GCF_026571515.1). Classification (NCBI taxonomy): domain Eukaryota; kingdom Metazoa; phylum Mollusca; class Bivalvia; order Venerida; family Veneridae; genus Ruditapes; species Ruditapes philippinarum. The sequence continues at coordinate 9,479 of NW_026857478.1, read as the reverse complement.
ACAACTTACAGAATAGATCATCTTAGCTATATCTGGAAGCTGTAAATTGTCAAAATCTGGTTTTCCAGTAACTGGTGAATTGACGTCAGCAACAATAATTGTCTCTGCTGCCCCGTGACATTCACGTGACAAATCTGAATTTGACGTTTTCTTCTTTTTCATAACTGGTGTATTTTCAATGTTTAGGATAATATCATCAGGTACAGAAATATTTCTTTTACGTTTATTTGGTGTAAATACCTCACTTAGTCCTGTCGACATAACTTCCTTCACAAATCGTTCACTATCCTCGAAATCTTTAATCTTCTGGCTGGATATATCACACGGAGAAAGGTTTTGTGCAACGTTTTCCATCATCAACAACCTGTCACTCACAATAGACAGGCAGATAATCGCCAAAAACACTGTCACGAAAACTAGTGATAATGATCGCCAACCGGTGTCAAGGTATAAATATACCCGCCCGTCTCGCCGCCCAACGCTAAAGGCCTGAAAGTCACCTTTTTGCATAAACAAAATGTTTCCCACCGTCTCAATCTGACAATTAAAGTTCGTTTTGCAAGATATCACAGTCTTTGCGTTTTTAAACCACAACTTTTGTAATAAACTTCAATTTTTTCTTCTCCCGCAATTTCAAGCATGTGTTACCGGTGCAGCGTGAGAACTTCTTATTCAATCAAAATTCAATATTAAAAATATTCAGTATTAAAAAGAACACACACTATTCAGATTCAAATATAGAGCCAAACATATGTGCAATAATTAATAAACTTTATCTAAGGCAATTATTACAAATATACTACTAAATGTATAACACAACAATACAATACAAATCACTTTCTGTTGCACTTTTCTATTGAACGTACTGGAAGTTCGTTAAGTATTTTTATTTTTAATGTTGTTGTCCATTGCATCATTTGACGGCCTTTTACAACTCTTATAATTATGGCGCTTTTAACACTTTTACTGATCATTGGTGAACCCCGAATACAAGTAAACAATAAACGTATATATTTTGGTTATTTCAATAAGGTTAAACCTGCATTATAGACATACGCGTGTAAAGTGTTCGTGTGTTTACTCAAATACCATAATGTATGTATAACGAATGCAAAAAAAGTTAACTATATTTAATTATATAGATCATATTTTAATTTGTATGTTTATGATAATATATAAATTTAACATATATACAATTTTCTAAGATATGCATTTTAACTTAATAAGTAAGATGGTATAAGTTAACGTAACTATACACTATATCTTTGATAAAATTGAACAAACTAAAGTGAAGCATGGAAAGGGAACTTCAAGTTAAATAACAGTTCGTTTATGTTAATTATCTGTCATATACTCCTTAAATACATTAAGTACAGTTTTATGAAAATCTAATCCTTTCATAGAATGTTTATCAATCAAATGATAATCTGAACACATTTCTTTAAAAATTTGTTCTTCATGCTTTTTAAATGAACACTAATGATAAAAATAAACATGAAATCTGTAAATAATTAAACATATCGAAGAAAGTCTTTCATATAATTTTCTAATTTTGTTGTTTGTTGAGTAAAATTTAATGAATAATTAAAAAAATAATATATAAGTTAACGTTTTGGATTAATTTGTAAAATGGCAGTTTGCGTGGTAACCGTATATCTCAAAACTGTCATAAAAGCCAAACAGAGTTTGAAAAAAGGAGACAGCTTGATACACATACAAGAAACATAATTTTACACAAAACTGATTGCAAAACTTCAAAGCGACAGCAGTAAATTCATTATGACTTCTTACTGTGGGAACAATACAATGATACAATGATAATGCTGTTGTTAAGAGGTAAACTTAACAGAGGGCCGCTCTCCAAAATTTTCACTGTTATATTCATTACACTGAGACGTTATGCTCAGATTATTTTGCAATGTTATTTTTTTATGAGTATGTACATGTATTTAGGTCTTCAGCCTTGTCTTTATATATGTATACGCTAACATTTCGCGCGTTCTCACGATACATTCGTATGAGACAAATGATGTACTGACGAAATATACGCATGACCGTGCAATTCCGTTTACTGGGTTGCAAAAGCGGCACGAGTATATTATAAATTGATGCATGGATTTTTTATCTATAAATACAAAGTTAAATACAAAGTCACAAACTGCAGATCAAATTATTTAAGAAAAAAACATTAATTAATTTTTTTGGGGGGATTAAATTTTACCGGTCTCAGACATATTTCAATGAGAATAATTATGGATAAATTATCAAATATTTATTTGCTATTTTATCCTGTAATGAAGTTCTAACGAGTACTCTAGATTAAACGTTATCTAACGATATTTTGTATATATTTTGGGCAAAACGCATGTTTTACTATTTAAAATTATATCCGTTGCAAGTATTGTACTAATGTTATAATTGGGTATAGGCATTATTGTTATGTACAGTGTCCCAGTAATGTTCCCTTCTCAGTTGGTTAAAGATTAATATATTAATATAAATCAATATCAGTTTGTTCTCCTTTTTCAATTACCATATTTCACAGTTTTACTCATTTTCTCAAATAAGAAGGACACTACATTGGAAGACTTTACGCATGATTCTAGTGCATCTTGTCTTGTTAAATGAATAGAAAATTTAATAGATTGTTTTTGTTTTTTTTTCACTTTTATTGAAATATGTGCTGTATGACAAAAAATAAGAGTTAAAAAAAAACCTGGTATATTTACTATGTCAGATAGTACAAACTTGTCATTCAGAAATGATTGATTCCGATATAGTTTTCTTTCTTTATTTTCATGTTTGTTTGTTTTTTGTTGTTGTTTTTTTGTGCTGCAGTTGACCTTTTCACCTTTTTGTCAAAAAATGAAAAAAATTGCATTTATCCGTCTTATATAATTATGTTTATTGTTTAGTAATTTAAAATGCCTTATTGATACATTGTGTGTCTGACTCATATGATTATGTTTATAGATAGATAACTTTTGATAACTTTGATTTACATATAATGAGAAGACCAAATTGTTATCATGTTTAATAATTGGTTCTTAAAATATGCATGTTCTCACCAAATATAATTGTATTTGTTACAACAAACGATATGATGGTAAAATACGGCATCCGCTTCAAAGTCAGACATCATTTGAAATTCAAATTAATACAGCATTACCCGTATCTAAAAGAGTAAGAAAAACATAAATTAATAAATACACATATCATTTTACATTGTTTTATTAAGATACGTCAACTAAGGTCAACATATTTGACAGAGTATATGACAGACATTTAACATAAAATAATTGGTGATTAAAATGACAATTCCTTTTCCATGTTTCACTTTAGTTTGTGCTTTCAAATTCACTATAAATAAGCAAAGTTAGTAAGCTAAATTCGTTTACCCATCGACATTATTAAAACGGAAACTCGATAGTATATCACAAGATAATTAAAACGTTTCATTAAGATAATTTATGTTGACATTGTGTAATACACGACAGCATCTCTATTGTTAGCCTTTGGCATTAGGAAAATAAAACTGTTACCGACATCAACCTGTTATAAACAGGTACAAACTGACTAATTATATTCCTTGTGTTACATACAGTATTTGTGGAATAAATAAGTAATTTTGTCTTGCAATAAATATACATTACGAGCAGATATTTATGTACTACTTGAAATATAATGTTAATCTATTGTATGTATGTTTAGCAGTTGAACTTACTATAGAATACAAAATATAAGCTGTGTCCCAACTGATGTCGCCGTTATATCACAAAATACACTTTACAAATGTGTATACAATTAAAAAAACCTACATTAATTTGACTTCGTTAGTTATTTGAATTTGACATAAATATACAATATACAAATACATCATGTCTTACAAAACATGTTTGATAAATTGGTGACCTGCGTACACAACATTTTTAAATGATGATTTCGTCTGCTTAGATCTCTTTAATTTTCTATATGATAATAATGATAATAAATGGTTTAAATGGACTAACTACTTAAAGAGCTATCGAGATGTATCTGACAGTAACTTAACTTTAATTAATCATATTTTTAAAGGGACGGTACAAAATATAAACATACACCAAGTTGTTTTGTTCAAAAGCCAGGCACGCCATAATTGATTTTCCCTTTGCTGTGTCATATATTAGCATATTTTTAGTAAGTTTTACCTTCAATCCTAGAAAAATCATTTTACTATGTAGCTGGATGCAGATATATCTAAATTGAAAGAATGGCAAAGTGTCAATGTCTATAGATTAACACTTTAACATGACGGCCTATTTTGAAATAATTGAATATATAACGTCTTGAAGTGAACTGTACTGCTTATAATGTTAATTTCGTTAAATACAACAAAAGGGCAGTAGTGTGGTAACATCTGCAAGAATTCTATCTTGAATTGAATCTTCTTATCATCATTACCTACTTGACCAAGACGTTTTATTGCACAAATTCGGTCAGAACGACAATAATTTATCTAATTTTCTTTTATATGGGGGCTATTCGTTGCCAAAAATCCAGCCTTGTTGATCTGAGTTGAACAGTTTGTTTACGGACAAAATACAATTGTATTTCTTTGCATGTAAACTCCATTTTTGCATTATCAGATTGAGTATGCTGATTAAACATTGTAAACATGTATTTCAACAAAACAACATATTTTAACGGCAATACATTTACTGTTTTTCTGATAGTAGCAATAAGAAATATTCATCATAACATGCGAAATACTCATTATTCGTGTATACGCCGACAAAACAGAAGTTACTTTCTTAGCTTTACATTGTCAAACCATCATGGTTCGGATCGGCATAATCCAGTTTTACAGTTTTTCAATAGGAGATAAAATAAGCTCCGCTCATATTTCCGCCCACTACATCATCGTATATAAACGTATTTATCCGCTCATTTTCGGTATTTACCGTCAGCGACAAGAGGAAAACAAAAATACGCACCGGCGTAGTTTCCGTTTCACTTGCATATTTGCCATTCTATTCCTTTATTCAATCAACATCAGCGGACTTTAAATGATTATAGGCACACAAGTTTTGACACGTTGTATATACCACATTTCCTAGAAAAAGAAACTAAAAAAAGCTTACCAGGTTACTTATTCTCGGAGGTTAAACAGTTTGCATGGAAGTAAAAAATATTGATAAGACTATATTCAACGATAACTTAATTTTACTGTGGGGTTCCATTTTGCATACGAATGAGTAACATAGACAGTTAAGCTGCTACCTTACCACTTTCATATTTTTAAGTCAACATAAGATGGAGATTTTGATACGACTAAATACTAATGCAGACCAAATTATCTACACATATATTCAAATACGTTTTTATATACGTGTCAACTTTTTTTTCTCAACACCAAGCAATCATCGAATTTTGCAAATTTATTACACAAAAATAGACGAAGATATCATTTGATGTGACATAAACAGATACAACTTGAACATATAAACATGACATGCCAAAGGATTAAGTGCCTGTTGGACAGTTTCACATGTTAATTTATGTCTACGGTTTTATTATCATTTTGATTTTCTTATTTATAAGCACAGTAATAACAAAAGCGAAACATATGTTTAAGCACGCAATAAGGGTACTAATGAAACATTTTTTTATTACGAGACGATAAAGATGTATTCAAATCCTCTGATAATTTATATCAAATCGCGACAAAGTCATAATACATTTTAACTACAAGTGTGTCTGCACACGACACAATAATCATTATCTAACAAACGCATTATTTTAAGGCAATGAGGTTGAGACTATAGCAAGACTAAGAATATAATCATTTAAGTATATAGTTTGAGTTCTCTTGGTCACTGTTAACATTTTAAATCGACATATCAACTGTTTTTAATACTTCTTTAAATGAGTGTTGCTTCATCAAATGTAATGATATGTTGAACTGTTCTTTATCCGATTATCTTTTAAGGTTAATGATTAAATGTGTTTTTTATAATAAAAATGGACAATGCAGTATCAACGTAATATAACTATTGCCTATGAATGACAGTGCGTATATGAACATATTGTTTGCTGCACGACGGTAACATTTTACAATTTAACTCTTAAATCTTCTCATAAGTATGACTATTTGACCTAGCTTACTATCATTTTAAAAACTGGTCAGCACAACAATAACTTTATCGGATGTTTGTTTACTCGATGGAATCTATTTAAATTTGAGAAAGTATCAATACGGTATCAATACAATCGTGTGAATGGCGGTGACATACTCGTTTATTGAATCAAACACCGGAAATATCGCCTTTCAAATATTGTTTGAGTATCCAATATTTCGCATGACTACGTTTGTTAAATAATTGTTTCATATTCAATTATTTTATCTTACATCCTATCTATTTAGATCAACACTATTATACCATCTATTTTCAGTGACCAACGGCTAAGTTGAACTTCAATATGGCGAGACCCTATATAAACATATAGAAAATTAAAGAGATCTAAGCAGACGAAATCATCATTTAAAAATGTTGTGTACGCATGTCACCAATTTATTAAACATGTTTTGTAAGACATGATGTATTTGCATATTTTATATTTATGTCAAATTCAATTAACTAACGAAGTCAAATTAATGCAGTTTTTTTTAATTGTATACACATTTGTAAAGTGTATTGTGTGATATAACGGCGACATCAGTTGAGACACAGCTTATATTTTGTATTCTATAGTAAGTTCAACTGCTAAACATACATATAATAGATTAACATTATATCTCGAGTAGTACATAAATATCTGCTCGTAATGTACATTTATTGCAAGACAAAGTTACTTATTTATTCCACAAATACTGTATGTAACACACATTATATAATTAGTCAGTTTGTTACTGTTTATAACAGGTTGATGTCGGTAACAGTTTTATTTTCCTTATGCCAAAGGCTAACAATAGAGATGCTGTCGTGTATTACACAATGTCAACATAAATTATCTTAATAAAAGGTTTTAATTATCTTGTGATATACTATCGAGTTTCCGTTTTAACCCTTTACCCCATATATACGCGAAACAACGCACTTTCGACACCCCCCCCCCCCTTTTTTAGGCCTAAAATAGTGAAAAAATGTCCTATTTGGGCCCCAAACACATGCTTTCGTTTGAGAAATGTTGCTAAAAAAAATGAGCACTTTTTCGCCAAGAAAATTTTGGACTTGTGAGAGGCTAAAAATGACCCCAGGTCGATCATAATGTAACGTGTAACCAACGCTGAAAAGCCTTTGACTCTATCTCAATCCCTTGAGAAGTTGTAGCACTTTGAAATAAATTTTGATGGAAAAAATCGAGGCAAAATAGTGATTTTTGGCAATTTTGAGATGTCCCCTCGTTGCCATGGTAACAGGAAATTTAAGACTGAGCATGTCGTTACAAAGGCAATGGTCCAGTCAACATTTGTGCCAAGTTTGATTAGTATTGAAGCATTTTTCATAGTTTCATAGCAGTTTGAACTTGTAACAGGAGGCTTTTCAGTGAAAACGGCCATTTTTCACAATATGCTCATGGGGGAAAGGGTTAACTAAAAAAATTATAAATGTTACAAAACAACAATTTTTCACCAAAATTAGGTGAAAGACCACATGTTAACATGGAAAAACTAGTTTTTAGGTGATTCTAAAGTTTTTCATCATTTTTTGTTAACTAAAAAAATTATAAATGTTACAAAACAACAATTTTTCACCAAAATTTGGTGAAAGACCACATGTTAACATGGAAAAACTAGTTTTTAGGTGATTCTAAAGTTTTTCATCATTTTTTGTTAAACCTTTACCCCATATATACGCGAAACAACGCACTTTCGACACCCCCCCCCTTTTTTTTAGGCCTAAAATAGTGAAAAAATGTCCTATTTGGGCCCCAAACACATGTTTTCGTTTGAGAAATGTTGCTAAAAAAAATGAGCACTTTTTCGGCGCCGCCCCCCCCCCCATCCAAAATATACATCAGGGGGTTGCCAGAAGGGGGATGTGCCCCCTTCTGTTAGGGGGGTTTGAATGGGGGTGGACTCCCCCTCATCGCCAAGAAAATTTTGGACTTGTGAGAGGCTAAAAATGACCCCAGGTCGATCATAATGTAACGTGTAACCAACGCTGAAAAGCCTTTGACTCTATCTCAATCCCTTGAGAAGTTGCAGCACTTTGAAATAAATTTTGATGGAAAAAATCGAGGCAAAATAGTGATTTTTTTTGCAATTTTGAGATGTCCCCTCGTTGCCATGGTAACAGGAAATTTAAGACTGAGCATGTCGTTACAAAGGCAATGGTCCAGTCAACATTTGTGCCAAGTTTGATTAGTATTGAAGCATTTTTCATAGTTTCATAGCAGTTTGAACTTGTAACAGGAGGCTTTTCAGTGAAAACGGCCATTTTTCACAATATGCTCATGGGGGAAAGGGTTAATAATGTCGATGGGTAAACGAGTTTAGCTTACTAACTTTACTCTATATTTATAATGAATTTGAAAACACAAACTAAAGTGAAACATGGAATAGAATTGTCATTTTAATCACCAATTATTTTATGTAAAAAGTCTGTCATATACTCTGTCAAATATGTTGGCCTTAGTTGACGTGTCTTAATAAAACAATGTAAAATGATATGTGTATTTATTAATTTATGTTTGTCTTACTTTTTTAGAAACGGGTAATGCTGTATTAATTCGAATTTCAAATGCTGCCTGACTTTGAAGCGGATGACGTATTTTACCATCATATCGTTTGTTGTAACAAATACAATTATATTTGGTGAGAACATGCATATTTTAAGAACCAATTATTAAACATGATAACAATTTGGTCTTCTCATTATATGTAAATCAAAGTTATCAAAAGTTATCTATCTATAAACATAATCATATGAGTCAGACACACAATGTATCAATAAGGCATTTTGAATTACTAAACAATAAACATAATTATATTAGACTGATAAATGCAATTTTTTTTCATTTTTTGAAAAAGGTGAAAAGGTCAACTGCAGCACACAAAAAACAACAAAAACAAACAAACATGAAAATAAAGAAAGAAAACTATATCGGAATCAATCATTTCTGAATGAGAAGTTTGTATTATCTGACATAGTAAATATACTATTAACTAACTACTATAAGTTGTAGTTAAAGTTTAGATGTAACCACAGTTCAAAATCGATCACACTATATGTATATGTTCCTATTAATTGTTTATCTGTTTACATGTTTTACACCCGAACACTAATTAACTTGACCAAACGGTTTTGTAATCAGTTTCAACGGATATATTAAATGTATACAAGAAACTTCATATACAATCTAAAACTACTGTATTAAATACCAGTATATGCTTCACATTATTATTCGATTTCAAGTTGTTTATACTTAATACACATGATAAGCAGTCAATTGTCGAAACAGACACCAGCAGCCATTAACGTCGATCTTTCAAAAGC
>NW_026857477.1:0-43715 GCF_026571515.1 Ruditapes philippinarum | reverse complement strand
ATGTTATATAACAAGTATTTAAATATCTAATTAATTGTTACTGGCAAATGAAAAAGTGTCCTGAGATAACAAAAAAAGATTTGAAAATGAAATGTATAAAAGTTGCATTGAATTGATTGAAGTATATGGTAATAAAAATGAAAACATCATTATATTTCCTTTTTTTTGTCAATCTGTGTAACAAGAACTATTTAAATTATAGATACTGAACAGCATAAAAATGTCACATGTAAATTAACAACAGTTTCATCACTAAGAAATGTATGATTAACTATGGGTAAATTCTAAATAAATGCAAAAACACTTTACATATATTAGCATTGTGCAAACTAATCAAAAACTTCAATAGTGTAAGCGCCATTGGATTTAAAATGGTATGTATAGATATATATTTATCAAGACTAGTTGTGTAAAACCTGTCAGAATTGAATAAAATATAATCATTCCGTGGCAACAATTCAAAAGAGACATTTTACTATCACATTGCAATAATGATGAAACGAATAAGTAATACAATGTACTTACCAGGAAAGAAAACCATACGTCTGCAGCTATTGTTCTGTTTTGCTCCCGTGCTTGACTTTATTATTGTTATATTTTCCTTGTCATTCGGGATCATTGAATTCAAAACACATTTTATATACAAACTCTAGTTTTCATACATGTAATTTTGATGTGACACATGCTTCCGATTTCGATTTCTTAACGAATGAATTCAGTTACCAATTACACGACTGGCCCAAAAAGTGTTTTTAAAACATTTTTACATTATACACATAAATTATGATCCATCTTTTAAAATAAATACGAAATTACACGCGATTTCCATTTGTTTATACAAACATAGCGTAAAAGCCGCTGAATTATAGGCGTGTCAATAAAAAAAAAGGTGGTTTCTTATTTTTCGTTAAGTTTTAAAAAGAACATTCGTGTAGGTTCATTTCTATTATTGAACTCTTTAATTCTTTTTTACGATGGTCAGAGGCTATGTCTGTCTACAAATTTATTATTTTCTACATTCATTAAACATCAACTATTTTAATCATGTAAACTGTTTCACTCCTATAATTGTCTTATGTATATATCGTCATCATAAAAGTATTGTACATTGTTAATATTAAGTGAAAAAAGTAACTTAAATTGATTTAAGAAATACTTTTTGTACACAATTACCTTAAATGCATTTTCTTTCCTTATTTATTTACCTTCACAACTGGTATAATGTTATATAAATTAAGTGAATATTATTATGTATCAGAAAGATCACAAGGTGAGACCCTGTTAAATTTAACATAACAAAATTGTAAGAAAATATCTGCTATCAGCAATTTTACAGTATGATCCACATAGGTCCACATAATGTTTATTATTATGTTGGCAATATTCTAACCTAACAAGATTACAATAAACTGTTTTAGGACTGGATATTCACGTGACATAATCATGAAAATAACAGTCTGACTGATATTTTCGCATTAAATGTATATCAAAATGAAAACTGTTTTTCTTTGATATAACGTGACATTTTGAATAATAAATGTCTTATAAATAGCATTTAGCTTTCGTTTATTTTGCAAAAATGACGGTTGTTGAATGATTTAACAAAATGTCTTCAATTATAATACAATAGGTGTTGATTCTAGTTCTGTCTCCACCTGAACTAATTAAAAAAGATATTCCTCGGAATTCAATGAATGTGCTATTAAAGAAAAGTTAATTATTTTCTCATTAGTGTTTCGTGGTTTTAGAATTAGAAAAAGTACTATCACGCATTATTCGAGGTCATCATACTAACGGGAATAGAGTTACTTTTTCTCTCCTCAATGTGAATGACTCCATAGGATATTATTATTTTGTACGATAATGTATTTATTTCAGAATATATGCGTAATTGTAAATATATGTACTTTCAAAATTTACGTTGTATTTCCAATCAAGTAAATATTTTGTTTTGCATAAGCCGACTAGTACGGACTGGCTAAGAGTTGGTAGAATAAAATATCTGTTAATTACAATGGCAATGCATGCTTTTCACATATCAAAATATCAGATATGAATATTGTTTTACTAAACCTGACACATGAATTTAAGCATTTTTGTTCTTCAAGTCTTGAGGAATTTTCACTAGGATAGTTGGAGGTTACAGTAGGAAGTGTTACTTAATCAACCAATATATTTCAATGGTAAGAATTGTATAAAGTTTATGTCAGTACTAACATTTTAAAAGCTAATTAAATTTGAGACTATGTTTACACGTAAAAAGATTATCTGTGAATACTGACTATTATTAACTCCGATTAAACGTCGAGTTATTTTATGTCATTTTATTGTGATGATGACATTTTTTCCAGATTTTTATACTTCACAACAGCTGGTGTCAAGTGCTGTGTGGCATATGTGTTAAGTTGTCCCGCACTTTACTTCAGTGTTGTTATATTTTTCTGGTCCTTCGTGATCGTTGATTCCAGCACTTCAAGTGTTGAAAATTGAGTACCTCTCAAGCCGGTGCCAGGGGCCGTGTCGGATGTTGCACTTTTTCTTTATCACTAATTTGCAGACTCAATGAAAAAGATTCTGCAAGTTTCATGTTTTCAAGATTTTACATACTAGGTAATATTGTATGTCATAAATGGTACTAATACACAATAGTAGATTGATGTATTGCGGACCTATATAAATTTTTATTCCGAATAATATGCCTATTATTGTCTGTAGATCATGCATTTAAATAAAGCCCTTGTTACTTCTCATTTAAAGGCATTGTTCCGAAACAAATCCATTGAAACAAATCATTCTTCATAAAATTCATTACTTAACATTTTTGGAAACTTCGAGTTTTTCTTGACTAGCCAGACCACTGTTTTGAGCTAAGCATTCAATCTGATACAATGGACGACCGAAAATAAAAACAGTATTTTATTTTTGTATTTTTTGTTCTGTCTTTGTTCTCGCTGTTGTGTTATTTGGAGTTGTACGGGCTATCTAAGGTTTATATTATTTCTATTATCCAAATTAGCCTTCTATCATTATCTCCTCCGTTTTAATGACACTCTTTGTATTATGTATACGAGGGTGTTTTTTTCCCTTGATGATTAAAATCCGTTTTTTTTATTACGGGCGGCATAATAAAAATCTTACAAAAATCCTTTTCAATTATTAGTAAAAAGGTTTCTTAATTTGACTGCAAAAATAACTACATGGGGTAGCAAATAGTTTCGTGTCATTAATATAAATCTTCTATAAATATTGTTCCGTCATGATATCCACATTGAAATATTCTATGCCAAACTAAATACAATCGTGCTTATAATTTGCATGATTATTTTCACTGTTATTTTTGATGTTACAACAAGTATTTCGTATTGCAATGTACCAGCTACATGTATTCGTTTATTTGTTAACGTATGTATTATTAATGGTTTACAAATGTTTCAGATACATACAACCTTGCATATTTTGTCTTTACTGACCATCTTGGAAATTACAAACTACGACAGATATAGGTTTCAAGAGATTTTTACCAAGGTAGAAAGAAATTACCTATAATTTACAATGTACATAAAGTTAGTTCCCTATTTCTTATTCCTTATTCCTTTTTCAAATAAGGAATAAGGAATCAGTTCCTTATTCCTTTTTCGAATAAGGAATAGGGAACTAGTTCCTGATTCCTTATTCAAATCTAAATAAGGAACAGCAGAATTAGTATTTATTTAAAATAAAATTTATACCTCATTCAAATCATTGCATAAAGAATCTGCATAAATTATTTTGGAAAAAAAATGTTAAAGTCGAATAAGGAATAGGGAACCAGTTCCTTATTCCTTATTCAACTCCGAATAAGGAACAGAAGAAAATACGTAAAGAAAGACACCAGTTGCAATTATTTTTGATAAATCTGCATTAGAATTGCAAGGATCAATAATAAAAATCACAAAAAAAAGCATCTGCATAAAAATATTTTTGAAAAAATGTTAAAGTCGAATAAGGAATAGGGAACCAGTTCCCTATTCCTTATTCAACTCCGAATAAGGAACAGAAGGAAATACGTAAAGAGAGACACCAGTTGCAGTTATTTTTGATAAATATGCATAAGAATTGCAAGAATCAATCATTAAAATCATAAAATAAAGCATCTACATATTTTGTTTTTGAAAAAAATGTTAAAGTCGAATAAGGAATAGGGAACTAGTTCCTTATTCCTTATTCAACTCCGAATAAGGAACAGAAGTTATTACGTAAAAAAGACACCAGTTGCAGTTATTTTTGACAAATCTGCATAAGAATGGCAAGAATCAATCATTAAAATCATGAAATAAAGCATCTACATAATCTTTTTTGAAAAACAAATGTTAAAGTCGAATAAGGAATAGGGAACCAGTTCCTTATTCCTTATTCAACTCCGAATAAGGAACAGAAGGAAATACGTAAAGAAAGACACCAGTTGCAATTATTTTTGATAAATCCCATTAGAATTGCAAGGATCAATAATAAAAATCATAAAATAAAGCATCTGCATAAAAATATTTTTGAAAAAAATGTTAAAGTCGAATAAGGAATAGGGAACCAGTTCCCTATTCCTTATTCAACTCCGAAAAAGGAACATAAGGAAATACTTAAAGAGAGACACCAGTTGCAGTTATTTTTGATAAATATGCATAAGAATTGCAAGAATCAATCATTAAAATCATGAATAAAGCATCTACATAATTTTTTTTGAAAAAAATGTTAAAGTCGAATAAGGAATAGGGAACCAGTTCCTTATTCCTCATTCAACTCCGAATAAGGAACAGAAGGAAATACTTAAAGAAAGACACCAGTTGCAATTATTTTTGATAAATCTGCATTAGAATTGCAAGGATCAATCATAAAAATCATGAAATAAAGCATCTTCATGAAAATATTTTGGAAAAAAAATGTTCAGTTCATTCGACTCCGAATAAGGAACAGAAGTGATTACGTAAAGAAAGACACCAGTTGCAGTTATTTTTGATTAAATCGGCATAAGAATTGCAAGGATCAATAATTAAAATCATGAAATAAAGCATCTACATATTTTTTTTTTGAAAAAAAATATTAAAGTCGAATAAGGTTCATTCGACTCCGAATAATGAGCAGAAGTAATTACGTAAAGAAAGACACCAGTTGCAGTTATTTTGATAAATCTGCATAAGAATTGCAAGGATCAATAATTAAAATCATGAAATAAAGCATATAAATATTTTTTTTTGAAAAAAAAATTAAAGTCTAATAAGGAATAGGGAACCAGTTCCTTATTCCTTTTACAACTCCGAATAAGGAACAGAAGGAAATACGTAAAGAAAGACACCAGTTGCAATTATTTTTGATAAATCTGCATTAGAATTGCAAGGATCAATCATAAAAATCATGAAATAAAGCATCTGCATGAAAATATTTTTGGAAAAAAAATGTTCAGTTCATTCGACTCCGAATAAGGAACAGAAGTGATTACGTAAAGAAAGACATCAGTTGCAGTTTTTTTTGGATAAATCTGCACAAGAATTGCAAGGATCAATAATTAAAATCATGAAATAAAGCATCTACATAATTTTTTTTGAAAAAAAAATTAAAGTCTAATAAGGAATAGGGAACCAGTTCCTTATTCCTTATACAACTCCGAATAAGGAACAGAAGGAAATACGTAAAGAAAGACACCAGTTGCATTTATTTTTGATAAATCTGCATTAGAATTGCAAAGATCAATCATAAAAATCATGAAATAAAGCATCTGCATGAAAATATTTTGGAAAAAAAATGTTCAGTTCATTCGACTCCGAATAAGGAACAGAAGTGATTACGTAAAGAAAGACACCAGTTGCAGTTTTTTTTTTGGATAAATCTGCACAAGAATTGCAAGGATCAATAATTAAAATCATGAAATAAAGCATCTGCATAATTTTTTTTGAAAAAAAAATTAAAGTCTAATAAGGAAAAGGGAACCAGTTCCTTATTCTTTATACAACTCCGAATAAGGAACAGAAGGAAATACGTAAAGAAAGACACCAGTTGCAATTATTTTTGATAAATCTGCATTAGAATTGCAAGGATCAATCATAAAAATCATGAAATAAAGCATCTGCATGAAAATATTTTGGAAAAAAAATGTTCAGTTCATTCGACTCCGAAGTGATTACGTAAAGAAAGACACCAGTTGCAGTTTTTTTTTTTGATAAATCTGCATAAAAATTGCAAGGATCAATAATTAAAATCATGAAATAAAGCATCTACATAATTTTTTTTGAAAAAAAATATTAAAGTCGAATAAGAAATAGGGAACCAGTTCCTTATTTAACTCCGAATAAGGAACAGAAGAAAATATGTAAAGAAAGACACCAGTTGCAGTTATTTTTGATAAATTTGCCTAAGAATTGCAAGGATCAATCATTAAAATCATGAAATAAAGCATCTACATAATTTTTCTTGAAAAAAAAATGTTTAAGTCAATAAGGAATAGGGAACTAGTTCCTTATTCCTTATTCAACTCCGAATAAGGAACAGAAGTTATTACGTAAAAAAAGACACTAGTTGCAGTTATTTTTGATAAATCTGCATAAGAATTGCAAGAATCAATCATTAAAATCTTGAAATAAAGCATCTACATAATTTTTTTTGAAAAAAATGTTTAAGTCGAATAAGGAATAGGGAACCAGTTCCTTATTCCTTATTCAACTCCGAATAAGGAACAGAAGGAAATACGTAAAGAAAGACACCATTTGCAATATTTTTGATAAATCTGCATTAGAATTGCAAGGATCAATCATAAAAATCATGAAATAAGCATCTGCATGAAAATATTTTGGAAAAAAAAATGTTCAGGTTCACTCGACTCCGAATAAGGAACAGAAGTGATTACGTAAAGAAAGACACCAGTTGCAGTTTTTTTTCTGATAAATCTGCATAAGAATTGCAAGGATCAATAATTAAAATCATGAAATAAAGCATCTACATAATTTTTTTTTGAAAAAAAATGTTAAAGTCGAATAAGGTTCATTCGACTCCGAATAAGGAACAGAAGTATTTACGTAAAGAAAGACACCAGTTGCAGTTATTTTTGATAAATCTGCATAAGAATTACAAGGATCAATCATTAAAGTCATGAAAAAAAAGCATCTACATAATTTTTTTTGAAAAAAAAAAATATTAAAGTCGAATAAGGAATAGGGAACCAGTTCCTTATTCCTTATTCAACTCCGAATAAGGAACAGAAGTTATAACGTAAAAAAAGACACCAGTTGCAGTCATTTTTGATAAATCTGCATAAGAATGGCAAGAATCAATCATTAAAATCATGAAATAAAGCATCTACATAATTTTTTTTGAAAAAAAATGTTTAAGTCGAATAAGGTTCATTCGACTCCGAATAAGGAACAGAAGGAAATACGTAAAGAAAGACACCAGTTGCAGTTATTTTTGATAAATCTGCATAAGAATTGCAAGGATCAATCATTAAAATCATGAAATAAAGCATCTACATAATTTTTTTTTTTTGAAAAAAAAAATTAAAGTCTAATAAGGAATAGGGAACCAGTTCCTTATTCTTTATTCAACTCCGAATAAGGAATAGAAGGAAATACGTAAAGAAAGACACCAGTTGCAATTATTTTTTATAAATCTGCATAAGAGTTGCAAGGATCAATCATAAAAATCATGAAATAAAGCATAAGCAAAAAAATATTTGGAAAAAAAATGTTCCGGTTCATTCGACTCCGAATAAGGAACAGAAGTTATTACGTAAAGAAAGACAGCAGTTGTAATTATTATTGACAAATCTGCAATAGAAATGCACGGATCAATCAGTAAAACCGTGAAATAAAGCATCTACATAATTTTTTTGAAAAAAATGTTCAAGTCGAATAAGGAATAGGGAACCAGTTCCTTATTCGTTATTCAACTCCGAATAAGGAACAGAGGTGATTACGTAAAGAAAGACACCAGTTGCAGTTATTTTTTCATAAATCTGCATATGAATTGCAAGGATCAATAATTAAAATCATGAAATAAAGCATCTACATAATTTTTTTTGAAAAAAAAATATTAAAGTCAAATAAGGTTCATTCGACTCCGAATCAGGAACAGAAGTAATTACGTAAAGAAAGACACCAGTAGCAGTTATTTTTGATAAATCTGCATAAGAATTGCAAGGATCAATAATTATAATCATGAAATAAAGCATCTACATAATTTTTTATGAAAACAGATATTAAAGTCGAATAAGGAATAGAGAACCAGTTCCTTATTCAACTCCGAATAAGGAACAGAAGAAAATATGTAAAGAAAGACACGTGTCCAGTTGCAGTAATTTTTGATAAATTTGCATAATAATTGAAAGGATCAATCATTAAAATCATGAAATAAAGCACCTACATTATTTTTTTTGAAAAAAAAATGTTTAAGTCGTATAAGGAATAGGGAACCAGTTCCTTATTCCTTATTCAACTCCGAATAAGGAACAGAAGTTATTACGTAAAAAAGACATTATTTGCAGTTATTTTTGATAAATCTGCATAAGAATTGCAAGAATCAATCATTAAAATCTTGAAATAAAGCATCTACATAATTTATTTTGAAAAAAAATGTTAAAGTCGAATAAGGAATAGGGACCAGTTCCTTATTCCTTATTCAACTCCGAATAAGGAACAGAAGGAAATACGTAAAGAAAGGCACCAGTTGCAATTATTTTTGATAAATCTGCATTAGAATTGCAAGGATCAATCATAAAAATCATGAAATAAAGCATCTGCATGAAAATATTTTGGAAAAAAAAATGTTCAGGTTCATTCGACTCCGAATAAGGAACAGAAGTGATTACGTAAAGAAAGACACCAGTTGCAGTTTTTTTTTATAAATCTGCATAAGAATTGCAAGGATCAATAATTAAAATCATGAAATAAAGCATCTTTATATTTTTTTTGAAAAAAAAAAATGTTAAAGTCGAATAAGGAATAGGGAACCAGTTCCTTATTCCTTTTTCAACTCCGAATAAGGAAAAGAAGACAATACGCAAATAGAGACACTATTTTCAATTATTTCTGATAAATCTGCATAAAAATTGCATAATTACATAATTTAAATCATTGCATAAAGCAGGCGCGTGTTAACATAATGAAAAATTGGTCAAGTCAAGTAAGAAATAAGGAATAAGGTCAGCATACATGCATATTCTATATGGTTAAAAACAACGAGTACTTCTTTCTGCAAAGTTTAAACAAAAAGCTGTATTAGAACTTTGTTGTCCAAGTTTGTAACTTGGAAATGACCAGGGCATTTAGGGGCGTGTTATTAAAAATTCCTGATTGGTGTTTTTGATCTATTGAAATGATTAATTTTGTTTTCTGAAAACAGTACAAACTCGGAAGAGCATGACATTTTCGATGACTCCTTTAATAAACTCATTCAACATGAACACTTACGGAAGATCCTGTAATTTTCTTATTCTTTGATTATCAATAATTAACGAACAAACAGTTCTTAGTTCATCTTGGATATTGCAGAATAAGGAATGATAGAATAATAACAATAATCAACTTTTTTAACCATTTATTCAATACATTAACATTAATTCTAAAAATGTGTCATAAAAATATCAAATCATATGAAGTATCATGCATTCACATTTCAAAAACGCATACTGTAGTTTTGACGTTAATAACTTTATGTGTTCTCGAAGTTAATTTGAAAAACAAAAACAAGTGTAAAACACACAAAAAATGGGGTAGGCTATGAGAAGGGAGAGGTGTGCCTACGCAACAAAGAAGTTAATGTGACCAGATCATGGCTGGGGTCCGATGCAGGAGTAGGGTAGAGTATTACCTTCCCATCCCATGTAAGTAAATAGTAAAGTTCTAGACTTTGTGTTTCAAATTTATAAGTCTATGCAATACCAAGTGCCCCTAGGGTGCAGCTTATTTTTATCCGAAGTGCATTATATGAACATTCTTGGTAGAGGTCTTCTTGAAGACGCCTCACATCAAATTACAAAGTTCTGTTTAAATCGGTTTTAGAAAAAAAAATCATTTTTTCCTTAATAACTCTATACAAGTCTCAAGGGCGGGGCCGACTTTAACCTTGGATTTAGATTTGAAGCATCTTGATCTACACACCAACATATCTAATAAGCCTTACGATTTATGATTAATCAGAATCATCAACCATCATATTTTTTTCTACGACAACAGGCGTACAATGAAGGTTAGCTAATGCTATCGTTCTTAAACACTGCATTTCTGGCCATTCCCTTCTTTATTCCCAATATTAACTAAATGCATTTAAAAGTTTAAAAGTTGTGTCTACAGCAAGCAAAATACAATTAGCTGTGAATGATGTGAGAAAACTAGTCAAGAAGAGTTATGGTTTCATGCACTGCACTGACTCTGAATATCAGTCATCATTTTATGAAAGCATAAGTAAATCTCTTCATAAGTTTTTGAATTATTCTCCGGACAAAGACTGACAAGCATTAAAAACATAATATATAGGGAGATAATTGTAAAATGCGGCAAAGCACAGTTATAATTTTTCAACACTGCACTCCGTGTATACACTCTTCACAAATATGTTAAGAATAAACTAAATCCTATACATAAATTTAGAGTTATGCTTTTAAAAACATTAAAACATAATAACCTAACTTGTAAAGGGAAATAACTAACTAAAATGGCACCTAGAGTTATGGCTCTTTAACAACGCACTTTCTGTCATTCACCTCTATTTATGCGCCAAATATCAACTAAATGCTTTCATAGTTAAGGAGATTTGCTCCGGGCAATCAATAATCATGAAACCTATAAACCCATCTGGATGTTTAGGCAAAAGTCTGTCAAGCAAACTCTTGTATGTTTGTCTGTCATTAAAACAAAACATCAATTTGATGTTTCAGAGACACAACTTACTATGGTAAGCTACTTTATAAACCATTACATTAATATTTAATCAGAAAAAGTGTTATCCTTTAATGACAGTTATTTGAAAATGTGAAAAGAAATAAAAGCTTCTCTCAAAAGTCTATATTACCATACAGACATTCAAGCATTTGTAACTAGATAATGTGTTTTACTCACATTAACAACATGATACGAGCAAAGCTCCAATCATTTTATAGAAAAAATCACAAGATGAAAAATGAAGTTGTTAACATAGTCTAACGCAATTAACAGTAGAATTTTTAGGTTTTCATGTAAAAAAAATATGTAGATGGTTTATTTCACGATTTTAATGATTGATTCTTGCAATTCTTATACAGATTTATCAAAAATGACTGCAACTGGTGTCTTTCTTTACATATTTTGTTCTGTTCCTTATTCGAAGTTGAATAAGGAATAAGGAACTGGTTCCCTATTCCTTATTCGACTTTAACATTTAAAAAAAAATATGTAGCTGCTTTATTTCATGATTTTAATGATAGATCCTTGCAATTCTTATGCAGATTTATCAAAAATAACTGCAACTGGTGTCTTTCTTTACATATTTTGTTCTGTTCCTTATTCGGAGTTGAATCAGGAATAAGGAACTGGTTCCCTATTCCTTATTCGACTTTAACATTTAAAAAAAATATGTAGATGCTTTATTTTATGATTTTAATGATTGATCCTTGCAATTCTTATGCAGATTTATCAAAAATAACTGCAAGTGGTGTCTTTCTTTACGTAATAACTTCTGTTCCTTATTCGGAGTCGAATGAACCTGAACATTTTTTTTCCAAAATAATTTTTATGCAGATGCTTTATTTCATAATTCTTATGATTGATCCTTACAATTCTAATGCAGATTTATAAAAAATAACTGCAACTGGTGCCTTTCTTTACGTATTTCCTTCTGTTCCTTATTCGGAATTGAATAAGGAATAAGGAACTGGTTCCCTATTCCTTATTCGACTTTAAAATTTTTTAAAAAAAATGATGTAGATGCTTTATTTCATGATTTTAATAATTGATTCTTGCAATTCTTATGCAGATTTATCAAAAATAACTGCAACTGGTGTCTTTCTTTACGTAATAACTTCTGTTCCTTATTCGGAGTTGAATAAGGAATATGGAACTGGTTCCCTATTCCTTATTCGACTTTAAAATTTTTTTCAAAAAAAATTATGTAGATGCTTTATTTCATGATTTTAATGATTGATCCTTGCAATTCTCATGCAAATTTATCAAAAATAACTGCAACTGGTGTCTTGTTTTACATATTTTGTTCTGTTCCTTATTCGGAGTTGAATAATAACTGCAACTAGTGTCTTTCTTTACGTATTTCCTTCTGTTCCTTATTCGGTATTGAATAAGGAATAATGAACTGGTTCCCTATTCCTTATTCGACTTTAACATTTTTTTCAAAAAAAAATTATGTAGATGCTTTATTTCATGATTTTAATGATTGATCCTTGCAATTCTTATGCAGATTTATCAAAAATAACTGCAACTGGTGTCTTTCTTTACGTAATAACTTCTGTTCCTTATTCGGAGTTGAATAAGGAATAAGGAACTGGTTCCCTATTCCTTATTCGACTTTAACATTTTTTTCAAAAAAAATTATGTAGATGCTTTATTTCATGATTTTAATGATTGATCCTTGCAATTCTTATGCAAATTTATCAAAAATAACTGCAACTGGTGTCTTTCTTTACATATTTTCTTCTGTTCCTTATTCGGAGTTGAATAAGGAATAAGGAACTGGTTCCCTATTCCTTATTCGACTTTAACATTTTTTTTTCAAAAAAATTATGTAGATGCTTTATTTCATGATTTTAATGATTGATTCTTGCAATTCTTATGCATATTTATCAAAAATAACTGCAACTGGTGTCTTTCTTTACGTATTTCCTTCTGTTCCTTATTCGGAGTTGAATAAGGAATAAGGAACTGGTTCCCTATTCCTTATTCGACTTTAACATTTTTTTTCAAAAATATTTTGATGCAGATGCTTTATTTCATGATTTTATTTTTGATCCTTGCAATTCTAATGCAGATTTATCAAAAATAATTGCAAATGGTGTTTTTTTTTACGTTTTTTCTTCTGTTCCTTATTCGGAGTTGAATAAGGAATAAGGAACTGGTTCCCTATTCCTTATTCGACTTTAACATTTTTTTCCAAAATAATTTATGCAGATTCTTTATGCAATGATTTGAATGAGGTATAAATTTTATTTTAAATAAATACTAATTCTGCTGTTCCTTATTTAGATTTGAATAAGGAATCAGGAACTAGTTCCCTATTCCTTATTCGAAAAAGGAATAAGGAACTGATTCCTTATTCCTTATTCGAAAAAGGAATAAGGAATAAGGAATAGGGAACTAACTTTATGTACATTAATTTACAATGTATTTTATCTCCCGTTAACAAAGCGTGCTAATAGTGAGATCTTTTGTAATTTAGATTTTATAATATTAAAATTTGTTATTTAGATTTTATATTTCAAAATTTTTACCGTGTTTGTTTTAATAGATTAAATATAAAAAAATACTTATTGCGTGGACTAAAAATGGCATATGTCATGTACGATTTTTTTTTTTTTTTGCAAATTTTAATATTTTGTTAAAATACAGTATCATAATGCATTAGTCAAATGTGATCAATGTAATTTTCATACAGCAAGGAAAACAAAATCGGAATCAAATACTCTTATCCACATCTTTTGTTATTGTACACGGGCCTGGGTTCCAAACATTGATTTTCAACCAGAACTTCCATAGTAATCGTTGAGTTTAAATAGCTTGTAGTGATTTCCATTTAAACCATTGTCAGTCGTTAGCAAACAAAGTCTTCAATAGCAATCAATGACATAAGGCACCACTAACTTCCACAGCGACCATTGAATTTTCAAACAACCATTGACTTCCTTAAGTGATTACATCAACTTTAAAAGCAATCCATTAAGTGAACATCAACTTTAAAAGCAATCCTTCACTTCCCTTAGCAGCCAGTGATTTTCGTAGCAACGTTTGGCACCCCTCAGCATTCAGTGACTTCAATGGCAACCATTGACCATAGAACCAGTTAATTCCATCTGACAATTAATTTTCTAAGCACAGATTTTTGATGTCATGTCACCTGGCCTAGTTTTTGACGTGGTATCTGCTTTTCATTCACAGTTATCAAATTTAGTTGTTTCTTCTCATTTAGAACATTAACAGTGAAGTTATAAATTTAAATTCATCATTGTTATTTTGTTTACTTAGATTTTAAAATGTTAAAACATGAAATTCGTATTGCACTAAAGCAGTTATTTCCGAATCATTACATTCATACTTTAAGCGCTGTTGTTTTACGTAACTAGAACGCTTCAATTGATAACAGATGGTTACGCAAGACTTATTAAGAATAATATTTCTAAAATCTTCCAATCGAATCACAGTTATTTATCTTGGTCGAATGACTGGGGTATTCACCCTTGATACTAGGAATTAACTTCTTAGTCAGAAAATGCACTATGTAATTCATTGTCAATGCCGCAGGAAAATTCAGAAGCCGGTACATACTTATAATTGTTTAAAAGTCAAGGGCTGGTTAGATTGTACCAATCTGTTATGACTATATGTTGATTTGTAACCAACTTTCTTCCTTATTCTTCTTCTTCTTCTTTTTAATTTTTTTCTGTGACTTTCCATAATTGTGTTTGATGTCAAATTTTATAGCATATTCAACGACTTGTTTTTCTATTAACTTGTCTGTAGATTAAGTAGAAAATTGATATTGATGATAAATGATGAAAGATTTAAACAAATAAACGTTCTGAAAAAAGAATTGGAAACAAAACAAAAACATCACCTGTTTCTGAATGTTTTTAACAATATGTATTTGTCCACGAGATAGACACAAAATATGTGTCTTATAACAATATTGTTGATAGATTTGATTCCTTGAAAATATTTTTTGCAAACAAATTAAATTTACTTCAAGACAAAATATCCATTTAAATCACAATAGCTGGGACAGGAAACTTGATGATAGGACAATTGAGTTTTAATAGTATTATTTCAACATTTTATCAAAACATTAAAAGAACTAATTTTCTACGTAAAGGTTTTTCTTTTGCTAAATGGTTGAAAGCGTTTTGGCTTGTATATATCCTTCAATTTCAATCAAATGCTTGTTTTATGGATTCACTAAAGTACAAGAAGGCATTTTATTTAAAATACGAAATGAAGCCTTATTTACTAAAATACGAAGTGAAGCCTTGTGTACTAATATAGGAAGTGAAGCCTTATGTACAATACTGATCACTTACGTTTTAAATATATTTAGATGAATGAAACATTCAACGGCTAGCTATAATTAAACTTAGACATTGATATTTTTGTCACATGTTCAGTAAAGAGATTATATTGATTAGAAATTAGTGTAGACAGTTTTCTTAGGTAAACGCATGAATAGTAGAGTAGTCCTAAAACTGAATACGTCAAAGGAATTTCACATATCAATTCATAGGCTATTATTTATTATTTCTTTATTCAATAGTGAAATTTAAGTCAAGCCAGTTTGTTCGTTTATAGTACAATAATGTGTCATGCTTTCTATAAACAAGGTAAGTTTCATGCTTTATATAAAATATTCTTTTATCATATATGACGGCAGCTGAAGAGCTTGAAGAGCATTAAAGGGATTGTGTCTCATCAAAATAACATTTTCAGGAAAAGAATCATTTGATTATTTTTCTTGCATATGGTGATAGAATAAATTGTTATGATAGATACTTTTGATCTCACATAAAATATAGCCTTTAAAAAATAACAATTGTGACATGTCAAGCTTTTCATTACGATCAGAAAAAGGTTTAATACCCTAACAATTATATTGACTAAAAGGCATGCGAATATTTTGTTGAAAGTTTGAATTAGTTAACTATCATACTTTTTCAGCATGAAATTATTAAAGGTTTGCAACGACTATGAGGCAATACA
Source organism: Ruditapes philippinarum (assembly GCF_026571515.1). NCBI lineage: Eukaryota > Metazoa > Mollusca > Bivalvia > Venerida > Veneridae > Ruditapes > Ruditapes philippinarum. The sequence goes on along the minus strand of NW_026857477.1, from coordinate 27,810 downwards.
AGCTTTCATGGTCCGTTTATTCATTATCTTTAAAATGGCGTTGATTATTTTTCAGACCTTTCTGAAGTTACAGCAGGAAAAAAACCTTTTATTTAAAAATCTGAAGAAAGTAGTTGTCCCCGCATGTCATTGAATTCCTAATTCAATATAACAAAAGTGGAAATGCCCAGACTATATTCTGATTTGTATTAAGAACAAGGAAGAGAAGTAAATGATTAAACGTTTAACTCAAAATAAAAAGAACATTAAATTTAATGTTATATTGATTCCCTAATGACTGTTTAAGACATGATTTTGATTACTTAAAATTACTGAAATTAGCTGCCAATAGAGGTCTACATTTAGATGTTTTACCCTTGAGCATGTCTACGCATCCACTGAATATTATTACTTACATTATTTAACAATTCTTGAAAGAAATAAAATAAAAGTAATGAACATGCTGGCATTAGTATAGTGGATACGCTTTTGTCGTGAATTGACTTTCTTTCTATTATGTTTTCCCCTTTCATTTGTTTCCGTACTTCTGCAATCCGCGTATTCTGATTATTGATATTTTGTAGTCAATATTTTTACATACTTAATATGATATAAAATAATTTTTCAAATTTAGTTATTGTTTTTTTTCTATTCATAGAAGTTTTCCGTTTTAAGAACAGTTAGGATTTTTTCAATTAGTTCATGAATATTTTTGAAATTCTTGTTACGGAGTTAGTTTTTTACCCTTTTTTTCTGTTTTCAACTTTTAAAATTTCCTGCTTAATCCGTAAAAAGCGTTTTGTGTAATTTATTATGTAAATGGAATGATCACATATTAGATATTGTCTCAACTCTAAATCTAATTCAAACAGGAACAAAATTCTTTATTTTTAATTTTATAATTATCTTAATTTTATTGTTTTATTTTTTTAAACATGTGTAATATTACAGGGAATGTCTAAATAAGATGCTGACATGCGCTACAAACCTAATGGGAAATCCATATCATACATATATGTTTAATATTAAAGTAATTTTATCGTCTAAAACCTTGTACATAAAAACCGCATTACAATTAAGTATATTCAAGGACGAGATATTTAGCCACTGACATAATCATGAAATTAATATTTTGACAAACATAAATATATATCATTATGTCAAAATTAAGGTTATTCTTCTTTTATATTAAATGTGCCGCGTCACCACAAAACCAATATAGTGCATTTGCGACCAGCATGGATCCAGACCAGCCAACTCATCCGCGCAGTCTGATCAGGATCCATGCTGTTCGCTATCAGTTTCTCTACTTGTAATAGGGTTGGTAAGCGAACAGCATGAATCCTGATCAGACTGCACGGATGAGCAGGCTGGTCTGGATCCATGCTGGTCGCAAACACATTATGTTGGTTTTGTCGTAACGCGGCTCAAAAGTTATTTTTAGTTGTATATCATTGAGCTCTCGGATCATATTTAACGTTATTCAATGATCTAATAACAACATTTTCCATGATAATTCAATAGATTTTGATATCACGTCTGACAGATGTTGTTGAATAACCGAATTATATTCAACACACAAAGATCTATTGTGTTTGGGTGTTAAATACGGTTATAAACGGGTTATTATGTAAAGCAACTAATTGTATCTTCGAATTACACTTTCTTATGCAAGTCTTGAACCTTTACGTACTTATATTAATTATATTAATTGGCCTTATTTTACCATATATTTTCGTACCTTTATGAACGTCATATAGTGTGATATTTAAAGATTAGCAGATGGTTTGTTTTATGAACAAATGACAAAAACCACGACAAACAATTTTAAAGGTATACTATTTTACTTATAAATCATCGCTTGAAGAGAGAATAATGACGAACATCTACTTAAATAACAAGGCTTACACGAAAGAATATTCTTTGGCTTCTTTGAGAATATATTTAAATCTTTTTAAAATAATGCTCCTGGAAAGTACAGACTTCTGTTAAAAAATGAGGCGTTTTAATGAATCTGACTAACACGTACAAAAGCACACATACAAACCTTCTTTTTTTTTCTTTCTTTTTTTTTTGCAGCGGGTCTACACATTTCATTTTGACTAATTGTTTTTTTAAAACAATATTTTATTTTATTCATCAGGATATATGCGCATTTACAGTAAATAAATTTTTCCTGATTCGTATGATTATAAATGCTCGCCGGTGTTCAGTAGATTTACCGTAGAGATTAATTATACAATATTACAATATTTTTTCTTTACTTTAATAATTGAATTGTTTAAAGATCGTACGGTGGCATACTGTAAATCACCAATTTAATTAACTAGATAAGACTTCCGCTAACATGGAAGGTTGCCATCTAATTGTCGAGATTTCTCAAAAATCCGGATAAAGAACGAAAATTGGTCGGCTTTCGGACTCTTATTTGGATAACGGAGCAAAAAGGTGGCACTTTCCTTCTCGCTTCGTCATTACAAACAGAAAAATAGTTTATATGATCCAGAGGCATTGAAAACTCGAAGGCGTTTTTTCGTAAACAATGACGCCTGTGACATTTTTTCACTAATATTGCGACGTCACGAACGTCTTTTTGTTGTATCACGCGCGTGCGCCGTGAGGCGTACACCTTGTTATCTGTAATTTTCACAAAATTGTCATTTGTAAACATATTGTTTTGATTTTTTCTGTATATTAAGGACAGGTTCCAATATTTACCTCGTGTAAAATCGTGTACGCAAATGAAATAAATGCGGACTGTAGACCCGCAGACCACGATCTTTTAGAACATCCCTTGTATATTATGCAATGTAAATTTTTTCGTTCACTTTTCTTGTAATTCATTCTAACAAAAGCGTTTCGAGTATTCGATATTATTCATATTATTTATTTACACTAAATATAAAGGTATCTCTAATTAAACTGTTGCGTTTTTAATTTTATTTCATAGCAGTGAATGCCTGGCATTGTATTGTCTTTCTTGTATAATACGAGTAGCACACATGTTTAATCAATCGACATATTCATCTAATCTCAATTTAATTTATTCTTCTTTAACAGCTATACTTGGATCTTGTACGAGATTTGCTATGTTCCCAATATATTTCTCCAGATTCTAGTTTTGTCTCTTTTTAAGTTCACCATATTCAAACTTATTAAGGAAAATATTTGTCAGGATTCAATAAATTTATTATTTCATTTAATAAAAGTAAGTTAAGTTCTCATTAGTATATTATGGTTTTAAAAGTAGTAAAAATGTACACATTAAACGAGGTTATCGGATACAATACTTCTTTTTCCCTGCTCAATGTGAATGACTAAATAAACTATTAATAATATTTAGTTAAGGTTTGATTTTAAATATATGCACATTCCATATTTACGTTGTATTTTCGATCCTTTTTTCAGACCAGATATTATTTCTCATTAAATACCTTCATAAAGTAAAAGCCGAATAGTAAGGAGTGGTTCCAAAAAGGTCGAAGTAAATGAATATTCAAATTTATACTTCATATTTCGTCTTCAACTTGCATGACCGTCTTAAAACATTTTTTCTATGATATAAACGAGGTTGCTAAAGATGAATAAGTGTAAAAAGTGTAATTAAATGGTGTTTTCTTAGAAACGGACGTAACATTTCGCGTATGCGTATTCTTCGTTCTGGATAAAATGCGATACCGAATGAACAAATTGTATCAGTATTAAGCAAGTAATAAACTATTTAATCTAATCAAAAGGATTAACTAACAGTTAAGGATCTAGACTTTTCATAAATAACCGATGCAAAGAGTACAAGAAATTAATTTAATTAATGAACTTTTTCTGGAGTCTTTCAAAATTGAAGGACCTTGATGCATTCGAGTCTTAAATATGAACCTTTGCATACAAGCATTAAGAATGAAAACCTCGTTTGCATGTGTGTGTGCTTGTTATGCTTAGCCTGCGTATAGAGCCCTTATTTTCCTCAAGTGAACAAAAGTATGCTTGCGGCGTAATTCAAGCATTGAAATTCTAATTTAGAGTGAGCTGGTGTGAGTTATAAGAGCCATTATCTTTTACTTTTATTCTTGTATACACAACGGCTGATTGATTTCAAGTTATGTCAACCACAAAACAGTCGTTTGACATGACTTTAAGTATTAAATCTCAGTACCCAAAGTGTTATTTGATAATTATTACATTGAAATTATATGGGACTTTATTTGAACCAATATTGCCGAAATGATTCAACATAATCTCTTTGTTGAAAGTATCGATGTGTAAATTCTCCCTAGTATTATCAAATTACTTCTTTTATCAGTTTTTGAATAAGAACAGCCGGGCGCTGGAGATGAAAAATTGTTACTGGTGAACTACATGATATCATACAGTCGGTACTGTACACTTCCTTTGATTAAGTGGATTGTCAAGGTGGTAAGTGTTAAGCAGATGGACATATGGCTAGTTTACAATATCATTCAACCGATACGTTCTTCTACCATTACGTAGTTAACGTACATTATGCTGAATCGGAATTTAAATCTTGGTTTAATCTTAACTTCGACTCTCATAGCAAACTTTGACTTCCCTAAGTAAGCAGTGGCTTCCATATAAACCATTTACGTTCTAAAGCAACAAATGTTTTTTATGCTTACCTTAGCAACCACTGACTTCCATAGTGACCATTGAATTCTAAAGCAACTATTGACTACCTGAGGTAAGCATCAACTTCAGTTGCAACCATTCTCATTCTTAGCAATCAGTGATTTCCATAGCAACATTTGACTTCCTGTAGCAATCAGTAACTTCCCTGGCTACCATTGACTTTCTGTTGCAAGCAGTAACTTTCATCTGGCAACTGATTTTCCATAGCATTCAGTGACTTTTAAACATGTGCACTAGCACGGATTTTAACTTTGATATCAGCTGACGTTGTTTTTGACCTTTTGTCTGTTTCTTTTATAGTTAAGTTGTTTTTAGAACATTTATAATAAAGTGAGCGATATAAGGGTTACAATTGCCTTTTTACCTTCTATTTTGGAATGATAAAACATTATTTTGTCCATGAACAGGCTCAATTAAACCGATCCTGCAACATTGTCAATGTAAGCGTGTTTGGCTTTCTTTAGGGATTCTGTTTTTCTCTACTCTATTGTATTGCGAAAAAAGCAGTTATTGCCTAATTATTACATTCATTGATCAAGCTCTGTACTTAAAAGATTATATTTTATTATATTAAAAAAACAACAACAAAAAACCTTCTTATCGAATCACAACTTTTTTTTTGATGTTACCTTTAAACCACTAGCCCCTCATCGCTATAGGTACTTTCGATTGTTTCATGTGAGAAATGTATCCAGCTAGGTAATGGAACGTCGGTGGTTGTACTCAGATGTACGTTTGTGCCTGAAATAACGCACACGAGGGAAACTGAGGTCTTTCTTTACCAGTAAAACAGGAAAGTCACAATAAGACCTATACTGTTATGGTGCGGCGTAAAACCTTTTTCAAAAGACATTTGATGAAAATGCATCATGCAATTCATTGTCATTGCGTAGTGGACTTGAAGCTGCTGCATATTTATAAATGTTTTATTGTCAAGGACGGTTTTGTTAGATGATACAAAATTGTAATAACTATATGTTCGTTTGTAACAAACTTTTCCCTCCTCCCTCTGTTTTCTTTTGCCTTTTTCCGAGACTTTCCAGAATTGTGTTTGATGTCAAATTTTATAGCATATATAACGACTTTTTTCCATTTACATGTCTGGAAATGAAGTAGAAAATTGATATTGAACAATAAATGAAGAGAGATTTAAGAAAATAAAACGAACTGGCAATCGAATCGGAAACAGAAAATTGAAATAAAATCATCTGATTTGGATTGTTTTAACAATAAATCTTTTTCCCTATGATAAACACAAACATGTGTTTTAGACATTTCTGATCAACTTAATCATTTGATTTAGATTTTTCTAAATATATTAAATTAAATTCATTTCTGAGACAAAATATTCATTTGAATCGCATGGATTTGGACAGGAAACTTTATTCTGATTTTGTTTTCATTTCTTCTCAAACGAGTTCTCTTTGTTAAACAATATAAGTAACATTTCAAAGTTTTTGGTAAACATCAAAAAAACAAACTAAATATTTTCTGCGTTAAAAGGTTTTACTTGTGCTGAATGATTCAAGGCGTTTTGGCTTGTATAAAATATTTGTTTCATTGAAGACATTTTGTACTTAAAATACAAAGTGAAGCCTTATGTTTAATACTCGTGTCTTATGTTAAATTGTATTTATATATAACAAGTATCGTAAGAAACATTAAAAAACTTACAGTAGTGATGAACCTGAATATGTCCTAGAAATTTGACATATCAAATCATAGGCTGTTTTGTATTATTTCTTTATTCAATTGTGCAATTTTAATCAAGCCCTTTCGTTAACGTACTTAGATAAAACTTGTCATGCTTAGTTAAAGTTTTTTTGAAACTATATAAAGTACATGCGTCAAATAAACTACTATTTTATCATGTATGGTGGCTGTTGATGAGCTTTAAGAACATATTAAAGAATATTTCTAATCAAAAGAACAACCAATGAAATAAAACCTGTTGATTTCTTTTCATTCATATGATTAAAGGATAAACTAGTATAATGATATTTATCTTTGATCTCACATCATAAAATATCTATTTTTAATCTTTTCTCAGGTAATGTCAAACTGTTCATCTATGATCAAGACCCTGATAATATTTAATTTAATTGGCTATAAGTCGTTTTGTATTGCATGTTTAAAATAGTAAATTTAAACTCTCATTCTTTTTGAGCAATATTACATTATCAATGACCATGAGGTCACACAATTGTTCAGGATCCTTAAAAAAAGTATTCCTTAAATCATAAAGATCATTTTACAGATCGTTTTAAAGTAACAGTTGAAAAATATTTTATTTCAAAAACGAAGAAAGGATATGTGACCGCGTTTCATTATCTTAGCATTTCACTACAGTGGAAAAGCTCAGACTTGGTTCTGTGTATGCCAACAAGTCCTATCATAACGCTGTAGACTCTGAGGCATAACGTATTTCACCCGTATAAATACATGATAGAATTATATATTACTATCATATTGATATATATGTGCTATAAATATGATAGTGCAGGAAATACTATAATATATTCTAATATACATGTTTGTATGACGTAGTTTATCATATTTATAAGACTGATAATATAATATTCCACAAATGTGTGACTTGTCGAGTCTATCATCTTGGATACAATAATTGACAGGAAACATATTTATCTATAATTCTGTTTTATTAGAAATAGCGAAAAATAAAACTGTTTCCCGCACACTTTGTAGCTTGGAAAAAATTGATATTGTACTCCACTGGACCAGTGTTTAGACGAAACATTTTAATTGTCAAGGAAGATTCAGGTTAAGTAACAGGTATGTTATTGTGATAACAATTTCAAAATAACAATTGTGAAATAATAACTTATAAACAAATAAAATATTTTTTTATTTAAAAATAATAGTCTTCAGTTTGTTTTCTCGACATTTCGATTAACATTACAAGTTTTTATCTTGAGGTTTTCATATCATTTGGGAAACACTATCCTGAAATTAATTATATAATAAGTCTGAGGGACAGAAGTCCGCAATATTTAACAAATAAAAGATTTGTTAAGTATCTTGCCGACAAGAAAAAGGCCGGATATTAAAGTAAATCAGACAGATGTCCGTCTGGACTAGTTAATCGGGTTATAGCAATGTGTATTTAGATTGGTTTTATGAAAACGACTTAATAAAGAAGTTACATTTACAGGATGCTGTCTGTAAACTAGTTTTAGATAAATAAAACTTCGTGGATTTATAAAACAATATATAAAAAGTCTAGAATACACTATCTGTTTATTGCGAAATTACAAGTTTCAAGTTTCAAGTTTATTGGCAAATCGACAATGAACATTGTCTTTGGCCATTTACACACATACATTATATGGCAAAGACATTTAACAGCAATATAACTATAAACATGTTTACATTTTACACTGATATAATCAAACAAATGTACAGAAAAAATACAAGTTAATAATCAATCAATTTTATACTTAAGAGACAATGATTTAAGAATTCGTTAAGAAGCCGTGAGAAATTCTAAATAATTGTTTCGGCATTTCATTGACTCATCTATAAATTTCGCTATTTTAAAAAGTTTAAATTTATTTTTTGTTGACATAAGCTGTTTGAATTTATGAACATTTGGCCATGGGATATTTCCCAAGTATTGTCTTCTTAAATCATCATATTTATTACAACATAGCAAAAAATGATACTCAGATTCAATAACATTTTGATTACATAATTTACATAATCTATTCTGTCTATCAATCCCATTAAATCTCCCTTGTTCAATTTCCAAATTATGTGAACTAAGTCTAAAGCGAGTAAGAGATTTTCTTGTAGTCTCATTGCTAATTGAAATTAAATAATCTTCAAACTCAAAAAATTGTTTAAACTTACAATAATAGTGTAATTTCGGTGAAGTATTAATTGTATGATTCCAATCTTGAATAAACTGGTCCCGAATCCTACTTTTAAATAAACTTAAATAATTTGCATTCGTAATTTAAGCGAATATTTGTAAGACCTAAATGATCAATAATTGAATGGAGTTTAGAAGCCCAACAATTTGTGTTTACATTATTACATACGGCAGATGTTGGAGTTTGTTTTTTAACACCTAAGATATATATACAGAAACGTAAGTGTAGTTTGTCCACATCTTTAAAATTGTACAGACCCCATACCTCTGACCCATATAATAAAATTGGTGCTATCATGGAATCAAAAAGTTTAAGTTTTGTTTTAATGTCTAGACTAATATTATCGAATAAAGACAATAAATTGTTGTAGGCTCTCAGAGCTTGATCGTTTAATGCTTTTACTGCACCAGACATATTACCAGTATATGTAAATCGGACACCTAAATAAGTAAAGTTATCAACATATTCAATTTTCTCTCCATTTATAAAAAACTCATTTCCCCTGACTTGTTTACGTTTTTCAAAAATACAAACTTTTGTTTTATTAACATTAATTTTGAGACCCCATTTTTCAGAATAGTTATATATCTGGTCTATTTGAGATTGCAAGCTTGTTGAATCAGTAGTGAATAAAACTATATCATCAGCAAACAAAATTAAATACATTATTTGATAAAAGTTCTAGATCCTTATCTGTCATAGTATCAAAGTTCAAATTCTCAGCAATATCATTGATAAATAATGTAAATAACAGGGGAGATAATGGATCGCCTTGCTTTAATCCTATTGTAACATCGAAAAAGTTAGATAACTCCATAGTATTTGATATTTTTACACATGATTGTACATTATTATAGATAAGTTTAATCATATTTGTCATTTTACAGCTGACACCTGCTTGCGTGACTTCGGACTCGCTCTAAAAGTTTTGCCGAAACATTGAGCAGAGATATCATGAATAAGCTCAGAAAAATTGTTTATACATTGGTTAATATCATAGTCACCACATAAAAGTTTCTCATTTATATCATCAAACAGGATAGTTTTGCTTTGTAAAACATTATGAAAATAGTCGGTCTTTGAAATATCCCATATAATTTTATCACATACAGGAGAAGTAATTTCTGTGCCTTCAACAAAACAATTAATGGAATACTTAATCGGACAATGATCCGAAAAATCGTTCAATTCTAAAATTTTCAGTTCATTGATTGTGTTATAATTATCGCAGCCTGTAATCAGATAATCGACCATACTAGATACGGGTCTATTTCTATACAATGCATGATAAGTACAAAAACCCTCTTCCAATCTACCATTCAATATACATAAATCATTTTCTTTGCAAATAGTTAATAGTTTTACTCCAAATGGATTAACTTGTTTATCACAACTTCTACGCACAGGTAACATAGACGCGAGATTATCGTTCATAGGTAAGTTAACGAAACGCCCCAAATGTAGGTCAGGTATGTAATCCAATAGTTCACCAGTGCGTGAATTTAGGTCACCATTTAAATACACATTTCCGAAGTCTCTGTATTTCCGTATGTCCGAGTTCAATTTCTCAAAAAAAAAAAATCAAAATCATGTAGGGAAGAATTAATATTTCTGTATAATTTGAATCTTCCGGCGGTATATAGCACAAACAAAAATAGGAGTCTTTAGATGAACATGACATATCTTTCGATAACTTAAACCAAATAATTCCCTTATTATCTAGCGAAACTAGACTTATACATTTCCTATAACATTCTTTAAAATAAATAATTACACCTCTGCTATGTCTCTTTGCATTTTTATTAAACTTTGGACGAGGACAATTAAAATATTCGTAGCCATTTATATCTATATTTGTCATGTTAGAGTTCCAGGTTTCACTGAACAATAGGATATCATAATTTGAAATAAAGTTTATAAATTCATTCTCTCGTAATTTGGATTTGATGCCTTGGACATTCCATAGCAAAAAGGATAACTGTGTGACGTCACGCCCCTAATTGTCACCTGCACTTGATACGTTCTCTGTAGTAAACATTTTGTTACTGATGTAAAGTTTGTCATATGACAAGTATGCCTTTTTCCCATCTTCTTTAGCTTTGATTAATGTTGGAATAAGCATTTTTCGTCGATCTTGAAAGATTTTCGGATACTGCTCGCTAACTCGGATTTTCGGACGTTGAACATGATTAACATGACTGTTATTTGTACTATTATTCTCTCCCGTGGAATTTTCGTCAGATTTTCCTTTTCCAAATGATTGGTTAAATTCATGTGACAATTGTTTTACGGGTAATTTATCCGGGTAATGATTAAATTTCACCACAATCGGACGACTTTTGCCTATTTCGTATTTATATCCGAGGCGATGAGCGCGTTCAATTTTGATAGCCACATGGGCTTCTGGAATCTTAAGAGAGTTTGAAAGGAAGTCCAATATGAGTTTTGTACAATTTTCAGTTCTTCTATCGTCTGGTGTTTTGCCCTCCTCAAACCCAAAAAATAACAGATTATCTCTCATCGATCTGGATTGTAGATCTGTAACACCCTCAGATACATATTTTAAGGCGCTAAGATCCTTATTCAGTGAGGCTATCCTCGACCTTTCTTCCTTTAAAGCTTTCTCGAGCTCAGAATTTTTTTTCTGCAGTTCATCACAAATTTGTGAGTCAAAGGCTTTGCTTTTTTCTATATCATTCATTTTGGAATCCGACTCACGGGCCGTTGCTTCAAGGAAAGTAACTCCTGTATCCAATGAAGTCATTTTACTGGTTATGACAGATATTTGCTGTTCGATTGAATCCAGTTTGCTTAAGCGATTATCCATTAATGTGAGCCGATCTACCACAAACTGCTGGAAACCTTCATTGGACACCCGTCTGGGATAGATGCTGATTTTGTGGTGAATTTTGTGTTGATTGTAGTACATTTGTTGGGTTATTGTAGTATGTCTGGGGTTGATGTGGCGGAGGGGTATAAAAGGTATTCATCGGAGTCTGGTAATTGTTCAAATTAGACATGTTTGACATATTTATAGGCTGCACATATCCAGGATTATTCATATTTTCTTAAGGGGTGACTGTATGATCCCCTGATGCGTAAGGTGGCGAAACTACAGTAGGTCTCTTACCCGGTGCCGAAGAATCATCTGGCGAAGGCAGATTTCTCTTGTTTTTATTTTTCTTGCTTGCTGGCATTAGAGAATTTAATATATGGTCACTATATCAAAATAATTTACTTCTGTTCTCGTATAAAAAACAGTTAAGATCACTATATTTACGCCCCTACACGTATATTTCTCGCTCACGAATTGTCCGCGCTAATATTTTGATCTGCCAATAATCCTTTGTTATGATTCGAAAAATATTATTTTTGATTTTTCCTCTCGCAAACACTAAAAATGAATATTTTTTCTTGCAGATATAAATAGTTTATAAATGTATTTCAATTTATACCTTGTCATCACTTAATCCATTCATTATATACTATATTATATCCAATATAAACAATTTTTTTCAACTGTCCGCCATAATGTCACGTGATACAATAAAGGCCAACTTGTGTAACCGGTTTCAGCTCATTGGTCAAGCACATAGTTTATATTAAAATGTATACAGTACTATTTAATGGACAACCTCGAAATTCAATCGAAACGAACCTCTTTAAAAAAGTTTCCATTTTCCATTGATCGTTTTGACTATTTTAAAACAGATTCCAAGGTGGTCGTAGAGAAGTTCTTTGTTTCTGATGCTTCAAGAGATTGAATTATGATGTCCATACAGATGACGGGATATATTTAATGTATGAGCTAATATCAAATTTCGCCCGAATTAGGGTTCTAATTTTATTCAAATATGAATACCTTATTTTGCTGCAAAGTTTTATCTCATCTAGTAAGCATATGAATTTGAAAGCTAGTTTTACAAAGTGCAACATAAACTCGTCTATTTTATATTGTTTATGATTGTCAGAAGGTCAATATTGACCATTGTTTGTCTTTGCAGTAACGATAACGTTTTTTACATTTTTAATAAAATAATAAGATCTAAACAACAAAACAAAACAAACAACACAACTTTATACAAATTTCAGTTTAAGTCTTAAATGATTTTTTTATAGATGCTATATATTTTCCCTACAAAAGACTTTTTTTCGTCTTCAATCGTAAAAAAAACAAGAAATTGAGTACAAAAATGTCAGTATGTTTTGCACGCACGTAAGAATATCATTTTTTCTTGTTCTATTTTTATGAACAGAGTAAGTTTTATCAATTTAATGCAAAAATAAACTTTTACCATGTTGCTATATTGAAGAACTAGAAATCAATCTGTGTTACGCCAAGGACATGCTTGTTACTGAAAGGACTAATGAATGTTACTTAAAGGACTTATAACTGTAAATTTACGTTTATTTTTTATCATTGAACTAAAAATTAAATGTTAACAACATACAGAAATGAAAATAAGCTTTGCATTATTCTTAAATAGATCATGAATTTGAATAACAAAAGTAAGGGAAGCTCTCTTTTAAAGTTACAGGACGGACATATTTGTTACTGAAGTGACAAAAAATAAAGAAAAGTATTATGATAAGGTGTTATCATTTATTTACAGTGTTATCATTTATTTATTTATTTATTAATTTTATAAACAAGTTCAAAGAGAATACCATCAGAAGTTTTGAAGATTGATATTACATGCTATATTTTTAATCAGGAGTTTTCTAAGTTAAATAATTAAAATTAAATGCAAAAGTTCTTGGCCTTTTAGAATGCATAATTTTAATCCTGAATGACTGTAATAAATTTCCAGAGATTTTTTCTTGTAACAAAGCCATTCATTTAGCTTACAAATTGTCAGTGGCCCTTCTGTGCCTGAAATAACCTAGTGTCTTTTCAACCATTCAAGCTTGAAATTTACCAACTGACCTTAAGAGTTTTGGTGCAGAATTTTAAGCAAACAAAACAAAATAGAAACTATCTGTGTTCACAGGGTACGAAAATGCCAGGAATTTTACGAGAGGCCAAAATAGGACTCGGAAAGTAAACAGTCATGTTCTAAGTTTCAAGGGACTACTTTTAATGACTAATTTTAGTAGTTTTGAAGACAACAATTTTCTTTTGTAAAAATGCCTTAAAGGCTTGCTTGTGAATGATATAAGTTAGGTTTGATTTCTATTTTGCAAAGTAAACTGTAATTCTATGCAAAAAATAAGTCTCTGTAGAGATAAGTACCAAGAACTCCATCTATATACTGGTACTGTCTTATTACTTTTATTTCTAAAACCGCTACAGTTATTTTGTGAAATGACATGCATTTCAATTACCTAAATACGTATATTGTCCTTACAGTAACTTAATGGTGAGGATTCTAAAGGGTGCAAGATTATTCAGATTTTCCTCAATTTTAACAAAAGCAATGTACTGTAAAAGCACAAAACAACCCAATTGAATATATATATACTGAAACAAAAAAGAAACTTTCTCCAATGTTAGTACAGTATATTGAGTTTGAATTAAAAAGTCCTTTCAATAACACGGTTGTCCTTCGAATAACAAAAAAAACATAAAGCAGAAGTTTTAAATGGCATAAATGTCTAATTATAGAATAAATATATTAATAATAAATAGATTATGCCACCAAGAAAATGCATATCATATCTTTATCCATAATTATATGTTAAAGAAGAATTGTGTTGTATTTTGTACTTTCAGTAACAGATTTTGTACTTGCAGTAACATTATTGTAAGGACAGTTGCTGCAAGGACTTATTCAGGTTATTTTACAGCCTGTTTACACAGATGAGATAAGGGAGACAATTTTGATCATTTAATTCATGACTGAAACATATTTGCTAATAGCAGCAATACAAAAGGGAATCTTTCTCATAAGTTAGATAATTAGAATCTCGTTACTTAAAGGACACTGTTCGAAATCATGGTTCCAACCTTTAATCAATGTCTTCCAATTTTCTAAATCCTATTTAAAATTTCCATATGTTTCTTTGCTGTAGCCATGTATTACACCTATCACCTTCTTTTGAAAAGCACACTGCAACAATTTACTTAAACTAAAATAATCTACTTATAGTATTGTTACTTGAAGGACTTTTTGTCAAAAAAGTTGGGGACAAAATTATAACTTGCATTTTGCTAATTGAAATACTTAAACTTGAGGCTTTTACTGTATAAATATATTATATAAAAGGTAATATTTTGCGTTAGTTAACAAAAACATGTATTTTAGTTATACAAATTTACAGGATAAACAGCTGAAATTGGGATTTTCACTTTAGGACGAGGGAAAATCAGTTTTAATTTAGGTTTATGAAAAAAATATGTTTAATATCTTATCCTGTAAATGTCTTAGTTTACAATATTTTATGTACTTACATGCAAATTTATTTTTTATAAAATGATCATGCATTTTGTGAAAAATTGAAAAGGACAAGATTACAGGCGAAATCTGATATTGGCTCGTATACAAGCTTTCAACTGCAATGATTGAAATCGTTTTTGGTGAAGACCGACATATACATGTTTTAATGAAGCAATTTAATTCATATGTGATGTTTTGGTTTTATATGTTTTATTTCAAAGATTTGGTCAATTCTTCCTACTTCTAAGTTAGATAAATATTAAATAAGTAAAACTACATGTATCATTAAAGTGATAAAGCATGTTTGTTGGTGCTGTTCAATATACCTGGTACAAAAGTTTAACTTAAATCGTAAAGATGGTTACCGTTATTTTTTAATTTTTGTCAATAATATTATACATTTTTAATGATGAAAAAGTTTAGGTGAGTTTTTGAAACATTGATTATTATACATCTCAGGCGAGATTTTAGTACATTGTAATTAATTATTCCGGAATACGGAATTTAATTTGGTGCTCCAACATTTTGTTTAGTCTCATTCATTAATAATTCATTTTTCTAGTTATGATGTTAAGGTCTAAACAAAGTTTCATTTTAGTCTTTAATATTTTACGATTAAGGATATTTTCATCAGATGTTTTACAATAAAATAGCTAAATAATGTGAAATTCCAATACTATTTTGTAAAAAAAAAAATTATTTTTTTGAAAATTATTTATTTTTATAGATTTAAACAATAATGATATGCGCAAACAAAAATAATATTTACTTTTACCACATTTACACTAAATTTCATCTCTCTGGGTGTTTGTTCTTAATGCATTTTGCAGTAAATAAAATACTACATGTATTTACAGTATTCAAATACCCTAACATTATATTCGAAAAAAATATCTCCAACAAGAGGACACAAATTGAGTTTTCTGCTACTCTGTGTACGGATAAATCAATACAAATTATGTTATGGACATTACTTTGGTGATAAATTGATACATTTTTTATTCATTTGGCATATGCTACGGATATTATTCTTTCCATTTTCATTCCAGACATAACCGCTGTCCAGCCAAAATCTAATCAATGAGGGCAACATGCGAGCAAATAATGCATTACTTTTCCTGGAGGTAATGTTTAAGGATTAACTTGATTTATAGCTACCTTATTTTCGAGCTCTTTATAGACAAATTTATTTTGATTTTTTATCAATCCAATAAGAAATCTGCTGTGCAGTACGACCATAAGACCATAAGACAATTTATTTTGCAACATTTCTTGGTTAATATCCTATATTTCTACTACCACTTTTTTGTTTATTAATGAAAACTGATTTAAATATAGTGATATAAATTCCAGTATCAATGTTTGAATTTGTGTGTTTATTTGTTCACTTCAAAACATATTTATTCAACAAAAACATTTAACAAGTGAACAATAAAGTTATTATGCAAATGCTTCAAAATATTTGATGTTATTGTAAATTTTTACATTACGATTTTAGTAATCAGTTCCATAGCAACCAGCGACTTACATAGAAACCAGTGACTTCCCATAGCAACTTCCGACTTTCAATAGCAATCATAGACTTCCATATAGCAAACAGTGACTTTCTAGCAAACATGGACTTTCCGTAGCAACCATAAAATTCCATAGCAACCAATGACTTTCAATAGCACCCATTTACTTCCATAGCAACCAGTGACTTTCCATAGCAACCAGCGACCTTCATTTCAACCAGTGACTTCCCATAGCAACAAGTGACTTTCCATAGCTACTACCGACTTTCCATAGCAACTACTGACTTTCCATAGCAATCATAGACTTCCATGGCAAGCAGTGACTTCCTACAGTCAACATTGACTTTATAGCAACCAGTGACTTTCATATCAACTTGTGACTTTCCATAGTAACCACTTACTTTCCATAGCAATTATATACTTTGAAGGCATCCCGAGACTTCCAACAGCAACACCAGTGACACACATAGCAACGATTGATTTTCCATTGTCACCATAGACTTCTTTAGCAATCGTTGATTTCAATAACGACCAGGAATTTTTTATAGCAACAATTGACTTCAATAGAAAACATTGTCTTCCGATAGGAATAAGTGACTCCCATAGCAACCATTGATTTCCATAGCAACCATTGACTTTCCAAACCAACGATTGACTCCCATAGCAACAGTTTGCTTTTCGTAACTACCATTAACTTTCATAGCAGCCAGTGACTTCAGCCATGTAAATTCCATAGCAAACTGTAAATTACCATAGCAACCAGTGACTTCCATAGCAAACATTAACACTCCATAGTAACAGGTGAATCTACCATTGAATTTCATACATCCACTGAGGGTGCCTTCTTTAGAAACTATTGTATGTCCTAAAAAACAGCAACCAATAATGTTTTACATGTGCACTATTTCAGATACAAATATGAACTTTGTAGTATCATTTAGGTTTTTCATCTGATTATAATTTATTAATTACAATATTACTTTCTTTGCTTTTTATTTGTTTGTTGTTTTTATGCACCCCGAAAAATTTCAGGGGAGCATATAGTCGTCGGGTAGTCCATCCGTCCGTCCGTACGTACGTCCCGAATTAATGTCCGGCCCATAACTTTGTTATTTGAAGTTGGATTTTAAAACTATTTCACAGAAATGATCACCATATTGAGACGACGTGTCGCGCGCAACATTTGGGTCGCTACCTTGACGGTCAAGGTCACAGCATGACCTTGAAGCAAAATTTGGTCCGCTCCATAACATCGTTATTTGAAGTCGGATTTTAAAACTATTTCACAGAAATGATCACCATATTGAGACGACGTGTCGCGCGCAACATTTGGGTCGCTACCTTGAAGGTAAAGGTCACAACATAGGTTGAAATAGACATTTCATTGCTCTTTTAACGACTTTTAAACACATTGTCATGGTATAATTTACGTTTACCCTAAAATCCTGAAAACATAATGTTGTCGTACTTTTTGTTCGACTATAGACAAATTGATATGCTATGGAACGCTAAACTGTCTGACGTTTTGTTCAACGAAAATAGAGTTGAAAATAAAATGATGCCATGTCTGGAAATGAACTCCTAGAATATATTTGAAAATAATGAGGCAACATCCGTTGAAATATTGCAAGTCGGATTTAACAAATATTTCACAGAGATGATCACCATATTGAATCGACGTGTCGCATGCAACATTTGGGTCGCTACCTTAAAGGTCAAGGTCACAGCATGACCTTGCAGCAAAATCGTGTCCGGCCCATAACTTCGTTATTTGAAGTCGGATTTTACAACTATTTCACAGAAATGATCACCATATTGAGACGACGTGTCGTGCACAACATTTTGGTTGTTTTTACACTTTGTCTGTGATATTACTCTGACACTACAAGAGGTATACCTTCCTGTGTCCAAAACCTATTCGGGGAGCACCACCCGGTTCAACCGGCTCTTGTTTGTTTTTGTTGTTGTTGTTGCTTACGAATATAACTATCTTAAAGGACATTGCATAACGCAAAGTCTTCCCGAAAATAATTTCAATATTGTGACATTAAATGTCATCAAAAAGGTTGCCTGTCAATAACGAATAATAATCCAAAACCTTTATTAATTTGTAAGTCATGTTCTATAATTTGTAAGTCATGTTGTTTAATTTTCAAGTCATGTACAGAATCTCAGAGTTTCAAAATGCAATATAACATAATGCTAAAGTCTCGAAAGAAATATTTTTACTTTGTTAACGTACAACTGAATTGGGTTCGTCACGCGCCCATTCATGAACAATGAACGCATGAACAACATATAAATTTTATGATAGACAGCTTCACGATGTTCCTGGTTTATGATTTTAGATCAAGCATTGAGACCTTTTTGGGGGAGCAGCTATAGGTTGAAATAGACATTTCATTGCTCTTTTAACGATTTTTAAACACATTGTCATGGTATAATTTACGTTTACCCTAAAATCCTGAAAACATAATGTTGTCGTACTTTTTGTTCGACTAAAGACAAATTGATATGCTATGGAACGCTAAACTGTCTGACATTTTGTTCAACGAAAATAGAGTTGAAAATAAAATGATGCCATGTCTGGAAATGAATTCCTAGAATATATTTGAAAATAATGAGGCAACATCCGTTGAAATATTGCAAGCAAGCAGAAATTATAATGAAAAGATCATCGGGAAATAAATAGAATCTCTAATGTTACATCGGTATAATTGGCTAGACTGATGCTTTCTTTATCAACATATCTATAACCTAACGAACAAGGTACATAAGAAAATATCGTAGGTAATCATCATACATTGTCATCAACACTTGTTCATTTAAACTTGATTGTGGTGACAGAGATTAATCCTTTTGATGTTGCAATGCTCCTATAAGGCACTTACTATCATACATTGTATTAACATTTATGGAAAAGACTCCGTCTGGATATTAATACAGTAGTAATAATGATTACAGAGATTGATATTGGAACTATACAAATAGTAATAATCGTTAAAAGTCCATTAATATTGGATCGTTTATACCTGTATTATATCATAGTAATACATACACAGTTAAAGTAAAGAAAAACTGTTATAATCACAGTTTAAAAAAAATACATGTCTAATGTTTGAGGACATAAATGTGTGTTTCGAAGTAGGTTTAATGCTAACAATACTTCTTCTGTTTTTTTACCACTACAAATTGATATGTTGATATAACAGTTTCCTGTACAATGACAGCAGAGCATACGTAAGGCATATTCTTGGGAAATCGATACTAGTACATGTTTTATTTTTAATTGAGTACAATTTATTATAAGCAGGAAGGGTGGTAAAAAGTAAAAAGAAAGAAGTTCATATTTTTTTATTCTTTTATCTTATAAATGAAAGTGTCTTTTAAATTATAATTTGTTTGATGAAATGATTTAAAATTCAATGCAAAGCTTATTGAACATGATTTATTTCCAGCATCATAACAGATGTTCAGTATACATTGTATATCAGTTTCTTTAATTT
Organism: Ruditapes philippinarum; assembly: GCF_026571515.1. Lineage (NCBI taxonomy): Eukaryota > Metazoa > Mollusca > Bivalvia > Venerida > Veneridae > Ruditapes > Ruditapes philippinarum. The sequence continues at coordinate 7,897 of NW_026857477.1, read as the reverse complement.
GTATCATATTCAGCCAATGTTCAGTATCAAAAAAAAGAAAACACATTGAAAGAACGATGCCTTTTAATCTATACCATCATATTTGACGGTCTTCCAAAGAAACGACGGCTCTTGCTTCGCAAAAGTTCATTTTGATCCTTATTTATTTGTTTTCTTAAGACATGAAGAATACAGATCCTTTGATAGAAATGTTCCCATTTATTAAAGATTTGAAGATTTTTACACTTTGTTCAGTATTAGTATTAAAAGGTGAAGCTTTCATTTTGGATTTTTTGTACTTTGATCTTAAACCAAACTTCCAATATAATTAAATGCAGATGTTTCTAAATTCAAAATTTCCCCATTTTCATGTTCTGCTTAAGCCAATGATAGGAGGCGTGGTCTGTAATTTTCCCTTTCCTGTAACGTTCATGAAAAGACACAATCAAACCAACCTGCAACATTTTCAATTTTGCCAATTTGGGCGTCTTTTAGGATTTCGTTTTTCTCTATTAAATGCTACTAAAATAGCTTGCATAATTAAAACATTTCATTAAAATTTATAACGACATATTGATTTATGTTTCTTGATTTTTAAAGCTACATGTATAAGTATAGTGTTTATGTGTAATGACTTTTATCTCCCATGGCTGATTAAAAAATCATAAAAGCCAAGAAGTCGAATTCGTGAGGAGAAATAGATAATTACTGGTTACTTGTTTTGGAAAGCCGGTAAGGTAAACTGAGAACCGTGATATGACCAAACATTATTTAAAATAGCTAAAAAAACAAGACAAAATAAAAACCATTTGGGAAAATTTTTACATTTCGTAGAAGTTGAAAGGCTAAAGATAATTTTGTAGAGTTGTAAATCTACTGATTTATATAATTTAAAGTGTTTCTTAACTTTTTTATCGTTATCGTTTAATTAAAGTGACATCATGTCCATTCAAGTTTACAATTTGTCACAATTTCTTTCAATCTCATAATGCACTTCGCATGAACGATAAATAACTTATATTGCCAAAAAATGGCAGAGTCAGTTGTTAAGATGACAAGTTCAATCGAAACAATTTCAATAGGCATTAGGTTGCTTCGAGCCTAATACTTTTTGTACTGATTTTAAAAGTCATGTATGTAAATATGTTCTTGTATTTGACGAATAAAATATGTTTAAACCAGGGTTAAAGTTTTTAAAACGTCAAATAAGGAATCCTTTTTCAGATATACTAGTCATGCCCACTCTGATTTTGCTTGCTCTGTTTAGTAAAATAGATTAACTGTCTACTACGAAACAAGTTACAGATTCCCCAAAATAAATTATATATTAATATAATTCATATATTAAATTTATATGAAATCTAAATCATAATGTCAAATATAGTTGAAGGAACAGTTCTCAATGCAAGTTCTTACTGGTTGCCTGTTACGGAATCTAGGGATCCAGATCATACTTTGTCATGTTTGAAGATAATGTTTTTAAAATTATCATACCTCCAAATTGAATGTATGTGTTTGTGTAGCAAGAAACGGCATGTTTACATTACCAAATAAAATATTTTTAATCTTATTTGGGAGATCATTTTATTCGGTCAATGATATCAACAATGAGTTAGAACACAGTTTGACTCAACTAATAAAATCCATAACATGTTTGATTGTAAGCTATACGCCATAACAAGAGAAAGGAGGTTTACAAAAAGGTATGTGATTTATTCTCCTTCTCATCATATAAAAGATGCCAAACATATTTCTTTTTAAAATACATTTTCAGGGAGCATTTTCTTATCCAATACAATTTTCTAATACATGATTTAACTATAAGCGTGTTTAAATCTTGCTTATGGGTGTTAAAGTAGATTTATACCCGTATATACAATATTATATACTGCATGGTAAAATGAATGAATTATAACTATTACATATTTAGAATGTGAATACTATTTATCTTAAACCTGTTGGTGTGTTTATTGTTTAAATTGTGATTTTCATCTGTCTCCAATGTCATACTTTATTATAACATATATTGTTTATTGACATTACTTTGTTTTTACAGGTATAATGTTTATTTTGTTGTTTTACTCTATGCATAAACCATGCTGCTATGTTAACTATGTAATATATAAATGTATTTTGAAATAAGTCTATCTAACCAGGCACACCTTGCTCCCGTTGATAGCTGTCAGAAAAAATTAAATCCAGTCCTAAGGTTATATCGACTGTTGTAAGACAACATAGATATGAGCAAAATGAATAATTAAGTCTAAATATCTCTGCCATAAGTTACTTTTTGTGTAATACTGTTCCATATAAAAGCCAAATGATCAACTAACATATTATAGATAGCCAAAAGCGATGGAAGATAATCAGCTTATAGCCGTCTGGAATAAAAATGTATTTACGCAGGATAAGAAACTAGAAAGTAGGAATATTACAATAAATGACATACATACAGCAAATGACCGTTCAACTGTTGGTTCTAAAACAATTTACATTGAAATTGACATTTAGAAAGAAAAGTTTCAAATTCAATCCATATATATTCCATCTTTACTTTAAAGACTTTAACATGAGAAATATATGTTATTTTTATTAGATTTTAATGGATCCATTAATTGCAATTTTCCTCACAAAGATGTAATTATAATGTTAAAAACTATACTCCGTTTAACGAAATTATACATAATTGTTCCTGTTTATTTTTATTTAGTAAAGAATCGTTCTTTTAGAAAGGTATAATTATATTCATTTCAATTTCTAGGATCTTTTCCTAAAATGCATGTAAATGGTTTTTTTTTCATTCAAAGTCAGTATGTGATATATTACTTTTTCTTTGTGTTTCTAAAACTTTATTTCCACAAGATTGTTAATTGTCTCTTTTCATTCAATTTCATGCAAATTACACATCAAGTCTACTGGCTGGTAGACGTAGGATAGGATTAGGATAGGATAGGATAATATATAGGATAGATAGATAGTTATTTAAGGCCTATTATGTCACCGAAATGCTATCATTTTTATTTCTCAAAAACTGTTGTTTTTTTTTTTTGTTTTTTTTTTTGTTTTGTTTTGGTATATAGTTATAGTCTCATCCTTATTTGCTTTACACATGATCTTTTACGTCTTTAGTTCTGTTGGCAATTGGTGTTATTGTTTACATTTTGCTACCTTTACGACACAAAACTGCATGTTCGGTGTTACTTTATCAGTTCGAGTAGTAAAACATCTGACATACACTTAATCCATTATTTAAAAATTATTAAACACATGTCTGACACTTTAAAAATTTTTTAATGGACTAGTGAGACATAATGTGCGTTTAAAGCTTATTCTATAAATGCTGTTTCAAGAAAGAGGCAAAACTATGTATCATTTTCTATGATAGTATTTCAAAAAGGAAAAGTTTATTTAGCTTAGTTCAGAAAAGGAATAATACTCATAAATCATCAGCTTATATGATAGTCCTATTTTTCTCAAGAATTTAATGCGTATCTGTCACGTCACAATTATGTGTACAAAATACTTTTAAAATGGATATGTTATGTCTTTCAAAGAAGTACATTGTAATCTCACATTTCTAGGTAATTTGAACATTTATCATCTTATAAAAGACTTAAGAAAAAAAGTTACATTTTCTTGGCCGTTGGAAACATTGAATTATTATAAAATTATAGTTCTCTATATATGCATGATTGATGCCTGATTAAATTTATTTTAAAACCGCCTCTTTGATCGAGGGGTTAGAGTCGGTGACCTTTAATCCAGTTACCTCTCTGGCGTGGGTTCGATCCCCGGGAGATGCTTTGGTAGTTTAGCGCTGAGGAAGGTAGTCTAGTACTGGTGTTACTCTCCAGGAACGATGGTTAGGAAACTACCCGCCTATACGACTGAAATACTGTTGAGAAAAAACGTAAAATGAAAAAAAGAAAGAAACAAACAAACAAACAAATTGATTGTAACAACTTTTAGTATAGTTTATAAAAGCATGGATACATTTTTCTCTACTAAATCCAAGTATACATTAGGTTTAAGAAGAAAAACAAACATGTATCGCTGTTTTAAAACACCTTTACATTATTTGTTGAGTAATCTAGTACAAACATGTGTTTATTCACTTAAATATATTCCTTGCAACGGACGGAATCAGATAAATTTATAATTGTTTTTTCAAAAGCTTAATATTTCCAACTTTTTCTTTGCTCAATTGCACATGACAAAGTCCTCTGATTTTGATAGTTTGCATACGAGTTACTTTTCGCAAATCTAACGTTAAAATTCGCCAAGTCTTATCAATTCATTCAGTTTAATTAATAGTTTATAACTATAAAAAAATATATGATAATTTACTAACCGTTATGCTCGTTTTGGCCATATGTGCATTTCTGTGTAACGTTTCACATTCCCGTGATGATGTAATTGCTAAACCGTTTTGTGGCGAGAGGTCGTTAACTAGTAAAATAATAAGCCTTGACAATTCACTTACTTAGCTTCTTTCGTGATATATCACTTATGGATCATTCATTATGTGCTGTAATATTAAGCCAAGCTCTGGCTAAAAATCAACGAAACCAAACAATTATCATAGTATTCAATTGTAGAAACACTAATTAGCTATGTAAATTACTCTCAATTTATCATACTTTTGTAAGGATTTGCGTAGACAAAGACCTTTATCTTAATGGTTTAGGCTTACACATTTAAGGGACATGTTTGGAGAAGGAGTGTTTGTGAAAATGTACTTTACCGTATTTCGACAGATTAATGAACTTTTTTTATAGACTTGACATTTATATAAATCAAAAATTATCTTTTGTATAATATTATTTATTTTCAAAATTAAGGCGTTATTTTACTGTTTCGGATCAGAAATTATTTAATCATTAACTGAAATTCTGGAAAGTAAATAAAAAAAGAATGTATGCTCATTTGTATGTGTCAATGTTTGTTTATTAAATTTGGTTTAAGTCACGATCATAAGGCGACGACTTCTCAGCTTAACTTAATTGCATATTAAGACCTCAGTTGCGCCCCTGTGCATCATTTCAGGCACAAGCAGGTTCCTGACTAGAACCCCGATGCTCCGTAAGCCAGATGGATAACTTTATAAAATGAAATAATTCATCACATAGGCGAGGACAGCTGTTTTGTTTATCGGGAGGAGGTGTGGTTGTGGTTTTTTTCTTGTTGTTGCTGCTTTTTATCATCTTAAAAAGACAATAGAAAGAAGTTACATTGTACTGGCTATAGACAACATAGAATTATTATAAAATTATAGTTCTCTACACATGCATGTTGGCTGTCTGATTAAATTGAACGTACCAACTTTTTGATATAGCTTATAATAGCATGGGTATATTTATCCACTAAATCCAAGTAAACGTTAGGTTTCAGAAGAAAAGAACATGTACCCTCGAACACATAGCGATACATGGCATGTGATTTCAAAACGAAGACCTAAACCACTAGACCAAGGATTTGCAATTTACCTACAGAGACATATGAAAATGATTAACAACATTTTTAAAATAAGGTCACTGGCCCATTTTATGCATTGATACATTAGATATGAATCATGTTCTTCCTGTATTATCATATACAACTAATGTGGTGTATATAAGTACAAACATAACGTATTTTGTTTTATTACAACTCTAAGTCATTAATTTATGATTAAATATTATTTGAATTTGATTTTCCATCATAACAATTTAGCATTTATTGTTTGCATACCTCATTTTATCTACAACAATTGAAAGTGCATGATATTCGCAATCAATAAATACATGTACATGTATCATATTTCTATTATTTTAAGTACAAAACGTTGTTCTTAAGGAATATTAATATGCCCTACGTTTATGGTTATATGCCCTACGTTTGTAACATTTTAACTACGAAAATGATCACTTTTAAACTTTTGGTAAACATTCAATATTTTCAAACATTTAGAAGTGATCTAATATGTCCATAATGAAAGCATCTATTAGAAGTATAAATAACATTCCAAGATTCAACAAATTTGAAAAATACAAATTTTTTTATTAAAAAAAATGTTTGTTCATTTTGTTTCGTAGTAAATTCACAGTATTTCGCGTAGAAAGAAAAGAAAGTAAAGTAAATGATAGATTTCTTTTCTTCACATAGCTGAGTGTTATCAATGTTTTAAGGCAAAATCCGCACAAATGCTCGCACAAACACGTTTTTATAATCACTACGCTGCAAAAACGCATGCAGCAAGTCGTACGAAAAACAATGTCTACGTTTTATCTGCTTTTTTGTACCAACTTTTCCAAGGAACATATTCGTTCGCATATATAAACAATCTGTTATTGATTTAAATTCCTTGTAAACAATTATTCACTCTGCAAGTTAAATAATATTTTCTATGGATAAACAACATTTTTATGAACAAATTAGGTAAATAGGTTAACGCTAAGTTCAACAAACGTATCCTCTTTTCCTTTATTTATAAGCTTAAATCAATCATTACTCTTTCTTCGATATTTTTTAATACTTAATAATATATGCTTACGCGGTATTATAAATATTTGGACATTTCACATTAGCAAAGATGCTTAGATACATGTATGAACTTTTTCGAAAGACTTGACATTAAATTGGAGATTAAATTTTGGAAAATAAGATTTGTTTTGAAACGTGATGCATGATGTAACGATAATGGAATTCTGTGAAATATTTAAAAACGAATTTGTATAATTTGTTTATTTTACTTATTTAATTTCTTATATATTTATTAACTGTAAACGTGCTACTGAACGAGAAGCAAAGAAACGCCTTTTAACTTGTTATGAATCTATAAACTGGTTCCGCTAGAATCATATTGCCAGTGATCAATAATGTCATCAATAATGTTATTACTATAATAATGATAAGTGAAAGGACATTTTAAAAATCTTCCCTCGGAAGCATTTAGTATAACAACAAATATGCAAATTATGAACTCAGTTTGACTGAGTCTGTCCATGAGTCTGGTAAGCCCTAATGATAGTATGTGGAATGAAATACCAATGTTACTTTTTAATGGCATTCAAGCTGCTGTTTTGTGGGTATTTCTTGCAATTACCTTCTTCTTGCACGATTATTTTTCACAGTGCATTTTCTGCACCGCATAATTTGTACAGAAAATGTGCCTCAGAATGAAAAAAAATTTTCCTCAATATTTTAATACCCCCGAAACGAAGTTTGGGGGGGTGGTATATAGGAGTCACTCGGTGGTCGGTCGGTCGGTCGGTTGGTCCAGCCGTCCGTTGCATTTTCCTTGTCCGGAGCATAACTTGAAGACTAATGGTTGGAATTCAATATAACTTCATACAATGGTCAAGCACATACAGAGGAAGTGCAGTGCACATTAACCATAACTCAATTTCACTAATTACAGAGTAATTGCCCTTTGTTACTTTTCCTTGTCCGGAGAATAACTTGAAAACTGCTGGTTGAAATTCAAAACAACTTCATACAATGGTCAAGCACAATAAGGGAAAGTGCAGTGCACAAGAACCATAACTCTATCTTAAATAATTACAGAGTTATTGCCCTTTGTTACTTTTACATTGCTTACTTTTGTCCAGACCATAACTTGAAGACTAATGAGTGGAATTCAATATAACTTCATACAATGGTCAATCACATTAAGAGGAAGTGCAGTGCACAGGAATCATAACTCCATCTTGACTAATTACGAGTTATTGCCCTTTGTTACTTTTCCTTGTGCGGAGCATAACTTGAAAACTATTGGTTGGATTTCAAAACAACTTCATACAATGGTCACGCACAATAAGGGGAAGTGCAGTGCACAAGAACCATAACTCCATCTTGATTAAATTACAAAGTTATTGCCCTTTGTTTACTTTTACTTGTCCGGAGCATAACTTAAAAACTACTAGTTGGAATTTCAATA